>NW_023253671.1:270285-284602 GCF_002007445.2 Ailuropoda melanoleuca | reverse complement strand
GCAAGAGGGTTCCTCTTTCTGCACATCCTCACCAACATCTGTTGTTTCTTGTCTTGTTGATTTTAGCCATTCGGACAAATTGAGGCGATACCTCCTTGTGGTTTTGATTTGTAGCAAATGGGCATTATTAACAGAGTGACGGGCTACCATTTCTCTTTTGTTATCAAGAAAAAGCTATTTATTTTTTGTATAGATCTGATCCAATCTAAGGGATGTTACTTGACATCCTGATTAGGAATTCTTGTGTATTCAGCTTTTCCCTAAGAGGGCATGTATTATAGTTTTAATGAGAAATGCTTTCCTGCATGTGAGGAATAATGTCCAGTACATCAACTTCTAGGCAAAGAGCAGAGGGCGCTGAGATGGCAAACTGCATACATCCTTTGGGTAAATACCTAGAAGTGCAATGGTTGAATCATAGGGTAGCTCTGTTTTTAACTTTTTCAGGAACCACTATACTGTTTTCCAGAGTGCCGGCACCAGTTTGCATTCCTACCAACACTCCATGAGGGTTCCCCTTTCTCTGAATCCTTGACAACACCTGTTGCTTCCTGTGTTGTTCATTTTAGCCATTCTGACTGCTGTGAGGTGATAGCTCACTTAGTTTTTATTTGCATTTCCCTGATGATGAGTGATGTTGAGCATCTTTTCATGTGTCTATTAGCCATCTGGATGTCTTCTTTGGAAAAGTATCTATTCATATCTGCCGCCCATTTCTTAACTGGATTATTTATTTTTTGGGTGTTGAGTTTGATAAGAACTTTTTAGATTTTGGATACTAACTCTCTATCAGATATGTCATTTGTAAATATCTTCTCCCATTCCACAGATTGTACTACTATGTACTTACCCAAGGATGCAAAAATATTAATTCAAAGGGAATAAATACACCCCAAAGTTTATAGCAGCAGTATCTATAATAGCCAAACTATGGAGAAATTTTAAATGTCCATCAAGCAATGAATGGATAAAGAAGAAGTGATATATCTATCTAGTACAATTAATATAATATAATATAATTAATATAATATAGTATAATAGCATATTACTAAGCAACAAAAAGGAATGAAATCTTGCCACTCTGGATGGTGCCAGAGTCTGTTATCCTAAGTGAAATAAGTCAGTCACAGAAAGACAAATACCATATGATTTCACTCATGTGTGGAATTTAAGAAACAAAACAAAAAATATAGTGGGAGAAAAAAAGAGAGGCAAAGCAAGAAACAGACTCTTAGCTATAGAGAACAAACTGAGGGAGGGAGGTGGGCAGGGGAAAGGTGAAAATAATGATGGGGATGAAGGAGGGCACTTGTGGTGACGAGCTACTGTTGCACAGAAGTGCTGAATCACTAAGTTCTACACCTGAAACTAATATTACTCTGTGTGTTAACTAACTGGAATTTAAATAAAAACTTGGAGGAAGAAAAAGCCTATAGAATCCAGTGATGGGGAAAGAATATATATAAAAAATAAAAATCATATGCCATGTCAGACAGCAACAGGTGCCATGCAGGGGAAAAAAAAGTGGTATAAAAAGGAGTAGATAGGGAGGGTGGTGCTAAGTTTTAATAACAGGACTGGAGGAGATAATGCTAAGTGAAATAAGTCAAGCAGAGAAAGACAATTATCATATGGTTTCACTCATTTATGGAACATAGGAAATACCAGGAAGATGAGTAGAAGAAGGAAGGGAAGAATGAAGGGGGAGTAAACAGAAGGGGGAATGAACCATGAGAGACTATGGACTCTGGGAAACAACCTGAGGGCTTCAGAGGGGAGGGGAGTGGGGGACTGGGATAGGCCGGTGATGGGTATTAAGGAGGGCATGTATTGCATGGTGCACTGGTGTTATACACAGATAATGAATCATAGAACATTGCATCAAAAACTAAGGATATACTGTATGGTGACTAACATGACATAATAAAAAAATTATTACAAAAAAAGAAGTTGTTCAGGAAGACCTGCAAAGAAGGTGACATTTTTACAGAGGCTTCCAGAAAGACTGAGCAGGAAGCAGGAGGATATCTGGGGGAGGTGGGTGCCCTGCAGGGAAAGCAGAGCAAAGGCCCTGCAGATGACACTTACTGCAGATCTGCAGATCTCAACATGCAGTCAGTGCGGTGAGGGAATGAGCAAGAGGGAGAGAGAGGAGAGGTGGTGGCAGAGAATGTTGAGGACCAAGGGGGCTTTCCTGCCGCTGATGGGACTTCAAGACACAGGGAGTCCTTCCTTCTCATGGTGTTCTTTGCATCTTATTAATTGTGTTCCAAAGTGTTCTGTGACTAGAGATAGATCCCTTCCTTATTTCCATCTGTTGGTGAACATTCTGCATTTAAGGGTCACATATTGGAGTATATGAACTCGGGTACCATTGCCCTGAGGACTGCTCATGCCCCACAACACACATGTACACACACACACACAGTGCACTCCGGCCTCCTGGCACTTCTCACTCCAGCCACAATAACGTTGAAAGAAATGGTGGAAGAAAAGCTGTCAACATCAGATCACCTTTACCCCAAGGAATGTGTAAATCGTAGTTAAATTCTAGTTAGTAAGCTTCCCAAGAACATGAAGCATGGGCTCCATTTTAATATGATCATCGTGTGTCCTGTATTTAAAGCAACGTAAGAAAGCAGTTCTAAAAACAAAGAAAGGAAAGAAATGGACACAAGGGGGAAAAGAGATCTAATAAGCTCAGGGGGTCCCTGAGAGACTATGATGAGCAGAGAGCTTCCCTGGTTCTGGCAGCATTCCAGTCCCAATCCACATCCCCTGATGCCCAGAAAAATTAACAAAGCAGAAAAAAGCACAATGCATCCAAACTAGAATGAAGTCTTATTTTTAAGGTGTCAGGACATTTTTCTGTTTAAATACCCCTCTAGAAAAAAATGTGCAAAAGGAACAAACCTGCAATTTACAACAGAATATATACAATGTTTGACAATAGAGGGGGATTTTTAAAGATGAAATAGTAAGAGATTTTCCAAATGATTTTAAATGCAAAACTTTTGGAATCAGACAACCAGGTTTTGAATGTCAGATCTACCACATATAAGCAGCTTGAACTTGGGAGAGACAACCAATCTAACCCAAATATGAATTTCCTGAATCAAATGAAGGGGATAGCAGCACCCATCCTCCGAGGGGGGCAGACAGTGTTCTTCAGTGTATGGAACAATCTTACAATAGAGCTCCTTCATGTGAGCAAGTGAGCAATGATCGCCTGTAAAGAGATGTGGCTGAGTTTTTCCTCCTACCTCACAGATCACAGCTCTTGGCAATGAACTATTACAATGTAAAGCTAGTTAGCATTCCCCGTTTTGCATATGAAACACAATTTTTTATTTGAATAGCCACCGTGAGAGAAGATGCTGAGAACTGTATGTCTCAGGAACTGCTGTTGCAGGGGAACAGCTACCTGCAGGGGTCTGGGTCTTTCTGTAAATACAGAACATGCTGAAAACCGCCACATCTTAAACAGTTCAACAAAAACAACTCCAAACCAAGCACTCTGTTTTCCTGCCCCCCTTAGCTGCAAACTCCTTGGGCATGTTGTAATTTCACTGCAACCTCTTTATGTCCCCCATTTCCTTCCCCTGTCTCATCCAACTGGACTTATTGTCAACAATGATGCCTGTATTGCTGAGTCCAGCGGACACTTCTCTTTTGAACACTTTACATAAAATAATTGTAATGAGTCTACCTACTTTCAGGTGATCTCAGAAAATTTTCTCAGGTTCCATTCTCTCTGATTCTTCTTCTTCTTCTTCTTCTTTTTTTTAAGATATTCTCCTCAATAAATGTTGGAAAGTAATATTCATGTGCAAAAGAATGAAGTCAGAACATAATCTTACATTACTCACAAAAATTAACTCAGAAGTGGAGTAAAGACTTAAATGTAAGACTTTAAGCCATATAACTCCTAGAAGAAACCATAGGGGGAAAAGCTCCCTAACATTAGTCCTGGCAATGATGTGTGTGTGTGTGTGTGTGTGTGTGTGTGTGTGTTAGCCTTTCTTATTTATTTAATTTTTTATTATGTTACGTTAGCTACCATACAGTGCATCATTAGTTTTTGAGGTAGTGTTCAACGATTCATTATTTGCATATAACACCCAGTGCTCATTAAAACACGTGCCCTCCTTAATACCCATCACCCGGCTAACCTATACCTTACCCCCTCCGCTCTGAAACCCTCAGATTGTTTCTCGAGTCCATAGTCTCTCATGGTTAGTCTCCCCCTTGGATTTCCCCCCCTTCAGTTTTCCCTTCCTTCCCTTAAGGTCCAATGTGCTATTTCTGATGTTCCACATATGAGTGAAGCCAAATGATAATTGTTTCTCTGCTTGACTTATTTCATTTAGCATAATCCCCTCCAGTTCCATCCATGTCGATTCATGAAATGCATGCTGAGCTCTCAGACTCACCTGGGTGAGGTCTATAAGATAAAAGGCTCCGTGTCAATGTCCCAATTCCTCCCTGGATGGTTGATGATGGAGACCAAATTCTGTTCCCAGACAGGACAGCAGGAAGGGGTGAATCATGGGTCCCCCAGCCAGACTTAGGAACCCAAAAGCAACAACCATGTCCTAGCAAGAGCAAGGTTTCACATATTGAAGTTCAGAGGGAGAAGAGATATTTATAATACCCTGTGTGTCTGCTCATTAGGCACTGTTTCCATTGTTAATCCGACCTCAGAGCATTTCATTCCCAGTGGGCCACTGGTCTGGACAGAAAGGAAAATTTTCCCTGCTGATGCTTTGTTCCCAAGAGACCAGATTAGAAGTCAGGTGAATCCACTGAATATTACTCAGCCATCAGAAAGAATGATTACCCAACATTTGCAGCCACATGGATGGGACTGGAGGAGATTATGCTAAGTAAAATAAGTCAAGCAGAGAAAGACAATTATCATATGGTTTCACTCATTTATGGAACAGAAGAAGTAGGAAGATCTGTAGGAGAAGGAAGGGAAGAATGAAGGAGGAGTAAACAGAAGGGGGAATGAACCATGAGAGACTATGGACTCTGGGAAACAAACTGAGAGCTTCAGAGGGGTGGGGGATGGGGAAATGGGATAGGCTGGTGATGGGTAGTAAGGAGGGCACGTATTGCATGGTGCACTGGGTGTTATACGCAAATAATGAATCATGGAACTTTACATCAAAAACTAAGGGTATACTGTATGGTAACTAACATAACATAATAAAAAATTATTATTAAAGAAAAGAAGTCAGGGGAATCCAGGTTTATATTCCTCATTCTTATGAACTTGTCTGCTTGAGCCTTGATTTTTCAAAACAATAAATGAACAAACAGAAAGCAGGATGGTGAAGGTGAGTGGGAGATACAGGCTTCCATTTAAGGAATGAATGAGTCACAGGAATAAAAGGCACAGCCTGGGCAATATAGTCAGTGATAGCGTTGTGTAGTGACAGATGGCAGCTACAATGTCGTGAACATGGTACAACATTTAAACTTCTTGAGTCACTGTGTTGTACAACCAAAATTAATGTAACACAGTGTGGCAAACATACTCAAGTTTTAAAAATTAATGGACAAAACACCCAAGTCTTTTCTGAAAGCCTTTGCATTGTTTGTTCCATCTGTTTGGCACACGCTTCCCTGGATAATCTTGTGTCTCCTGCTGTTCCCCCCTTGGAGCATCTGTGTAAATGTGTTGTCTACCTGAGCAACTGGTAAAAAATAACACCCTATCCACTCTTTCCTTTATACTAGCTTTTTCCTCATTGCACCTGTAACCTTCTGATATTCTGTCTGATCTTTTATTTGCTTATCTTCTCCATCACTGAATGTGTAGACTTTTGCTTCTTGACACCAATACTAGTTGCCCGGAGGTTAGTCAGTACTCAAGTTTATTCCTCAAACATGTGACAGAATTTCTCATTGAAAGTATAGAATACATGAGTACTTGGGGAAAAGGCCAAGTGTGGGATGCACATTCCTATTCACAGCTGGCATGGGGGGCATCCAAACAGGGGACAAGTTCTATACAAAAACTATGTATATTTACTTTTGAATATAAAATACAAATTGTGTAATTTCAATTATATTTATAATCTTCATTATTGGAAAAAATTTGTCATGTTATTTTTTTGTTCCCTGGTAGTCACCTTGACCATGTAGAACCAGGCAATGATTCAGTAATTTCAGTTTCTTCTTCTGGGATTTTCAGAGAAACCAGAATTGCAGCCCCTAATATTTTGGGCTTTTCCTCTCCATGTACCTGACCACTGTGTTTGGAAATCTGGTCATCATCATGGCCGTCAGCTCTGACTCCCACTTCCACACCCCCATGTACTTCTTCCTGGCCAACCTGTCCTTTGCAGACATCTGTTTCACCTCCACCACCGTCCCCAAGATGCTGTGGAACATCCAGACTCAGAGCAAAGTCATATCGTATGAAGGCTGCGTCACACAGATGTATTTTTTCCTACTCTTTGCAGGATTGGATGAGTTTCTCCTCTCTGTGATGGCCTATGACCGGGTTGTGGTCATCTGTCACCCCCTACATTACATGGTCCTCATGAACCCCCAGCTCTGTGCGCTGCTGGTTCTGGTGTCCTGGATCATGAGTGCCCTGAATTCCTTATTACAAAGCTTAATGGTGTCATGGCTGTCCTTCTGTATATTGGTGGAAATCTTCCACTTTTTCTGTGAAATCAAGCAGGTGGTCCAATTTGCCTGTTCTGACACTTTTCTTTTTTTTAAATTTTATTATTTTATTTTTTTAAATATTTTTTATTCTATTATGTTAGTCACCATACAGTACATCCTTAGTTTTTGGTGTAATGTTCCATGATTCATTATTTGTGTATAACACCCTGTGCTCCATGCAATATGTGCCCTCCTTAATACCCATCACCAGCCTATCCCAATCCCCCACCCCCTCCACTCTGAAGCCCTCAGTTCTTAATGACATGGTGATTTTTATTGCAACCATGCTGCTGGCTGGTGGTCCCCTCACTGGGATCCTTTACTCTTACTCTAAGATAGTTTCCTCCATACATAAGATCTCATCAGCTCAGGGCAAGTATAAAGCATTTTCCACTTGTGCATCTCACCTCTCAGTTGTCTCCTTATTTTATTGTACGAGCCTAGGAGTGTACCTTAGCTCTGCTGTTACCCAGAGCTCCCACGCAAGTGCAGTGGCCTCGGTGATGTACACGGTGGTCACACCCATGCTGAACCACTTCATCTACAGCCTGAGGAACAGAGACATAAGGAGGGCTCTGAAAAGAATCATTGGGGATCCAGTGTTGTAAAAGCAAATCGTTCTGTGGCTGAAGAATTGTCCATGATTGCATGGTCATAGCCTGAAAGCCAGGAACTGCTATTCTTTGATCAGCCTATGAAAGTAGAAACTGCTCCTTCTTTATAACTTGTGGAATTTCCGTTTGTTTGAATTCAACTTCTCCATACATTGTATTTTATATTTTTTACTTTATATTTTTTAATTAAGTCCAGGTGTTCAGTGGACTTAATTAGTTGACTTAATTAGTTGTTCAGTGACTCATTAGTTGTTCAGTGACTCATTAGTTGTGTAGAACACCGGGTGACTCATTAGTTGTGTAGAACACCGGGTCCTCTTCAGATCGTGTGCCCTTCTTAATCTATTAAGTTTCTGCTCTGTCTGATATATACACAGTTTCCCCTTTGTCCATTTTCATAAAATCCTAATAGCTTCCCCATCCTGGTCAAAAATACTGGGAAATTTCTACATCTTATATGTGGCAATTTGGATTTCTTAAAAATACTTTCAAGTGACTTATACTATGACAAATAAATTTTCCTTAGATTTCCCAATACCATAATCATGAGTTATATTCTTCATTTGAAAGAAAATATAATTGGCAACCATGTCCTTTACATAACTTTAATGAAGGTTAATACAAAGCCACAGTTTTCATATAAAGTCTGTCCATCTTTTTACATCACTACCTTCACTTCTCTTCCTGAGAATGTGGACTCTAACACTGTCCCCTTTACATCTCAGGCTCCTGACAGGGATGCTCAGGCTAGGAAAGCCCGGGCACCCCCTGCGCCCTGTGCTTGTGGACATTCCCAGAGATGCTTCCCTGACCAGAGCCTCTGCTGTGGCTGCACCAGCCCTTGGGTTCTCATTGTGACTGCAAGACAGGCCTCAGCAGCACCCATCAGAGAATTCTAACAAAACCAGGTTTGTTCCTCACAGGTCCTGGAGGGCAGAGCCAGAGGTCTAGGGGGGCAGAGAATTAGAGCAAGAGAGAGACAGCCTACAACTGGGGCCCCGCCCTTATTGGGGTCCATGGGCAGAGTGGCTAGTGGTTTGCTGGTTCACTCTTTATTGACAAGTTTAAAACTGAAGAGTGAAATTCTGACATGAAGGGAAAGCAGGATCACTCATGTGTCAGTATTGGGGTGACGCAGGGCTTGCTGAAGAGGTGCTTCTCGGGTGGGGCCGCCTCTGTGCTTCTCTGGTAATAGTGTCCCACACCTGACAGTGTGTTTATTCAACATGACTGTCCTTGAAATGGATGTCTCAGGAATCAAAAGCTTAATGTCAGGCATTTTCTCTACAAACACGGGGCTGTGCATTAAAACTACTCTTCTTGGTTTTTGCTACTATTAACCTAGGCGTCCAGAATGCCTAACACAGCCACTGGTAAATATGGATTAGAAAAAGTAGATCTCCCAGTGGAGTCTACATGGAAAGACAAATTTGAATAGGTTGACCTGATATATTCTTAGTGTCAGAGATGACCTCAAATATGAAGATGCATTTTTTTTAAAGATTTATTTATTTATTTATTTGACAGAGAGAGAGAGAGACAGCCAGCAAGAGGGGAAACGCAAGCAGGGGGAGTGGGAGAGGAAGAAGCAGGCTCCCAGCAGAGGAGCCCAATGCAGGACTCAATCCCAGGGCTCCGGGATCACGCCCTGAGCCGAAGGCAGACGCTTAACGACTGAGCCACCCAGGCGCCCCTGAAGATGCATTTTTTTGTGCATAAATACCCAGTAGTGTGATTCCCTGGATCATAGGGTAGTACTATTTTTAATGTTTTGAGAAACCTCCATCCTATTTTCCAGAGTGGAGGCACCAGCTTGCATTCCCACCAATAGTGTAAGAGGGTTCCTCTTTCTTCATATCCTCCCCAACATCTGTGGCTTCCTGTGTTGTAAATTTCAGCTGTTCTGGCAGCTGTGAGGTGCCAGCTCATTGCGGTTTTGACTTGCATTTCCCTGCCGATGAGGGACGTTGAGCATGTGTCTGTTGATCATCGGGATGTCTTCTTTGGAGAAATGTGTGTTCCTGTCTTCTGGCCATTTTTAATTGAATTGTTATTAATTTTTTGGCATTGACTTATATAAGTTTTTTAAATATATTTTGGATATTAGTCTCTTATTGGATATATAATTTGCAAATACCTTCTCCCGTTCAGTAGGTGGTCTTTTTGCTTTGTTGACTGTGGGAATTCACAGTGCCTGGATAGAGAAGATTTAATAAACGCATGACTCCCTGCGTGAGACTGGTTGAAAGCAAAGAAGGAGTGTCTGGAAAACTGGGCCCCTTTAAGGTTTCTGGGCTGAAAACAGCCAGATTCTCGTTGTGGCTTAATGCACTCATCCAGTGAGTAAATACTTGACTTGGGAGAAACACTTATCTTTGGAGGCCACACACTCCACACGCTCCCTGTCTGCACGCCTCTCACAAGCATAGCTTGCTCTATTCCCACGACTCTCCCTATGCCGCTGTATTGGTTATTACAGCTTCACATTCCTTTTTGTTTCTTCTTATTCCCTTGCTATATTCATCACATTCACAATAAAGGTGGAGACAGAGTCTGGCTCAAGACCTTTTGCCATGAGAGTGTCTTGTCCCCAGGCCCTCTCCTTTCTCCTACTAAGGTGTCTGGAGTAATTTTTTCACTCACCGTCTCAGGGTTTGCTGGCCAAACCCAACAGTTGACTGTTTCCTTTGCTGTGTAGAAGCTTTTTGTTTTGATGTAAGCATTTTTTTATAATAATATTTTTTTATTATATTACGTTAGTCACCATACAGTACATCCCTGGTTGTTGATGCAACGTTCCATGATTCACTAGTTGCGTATAACACCCAGTGCACCATGCAATACGTGCCCTCCTTAATACCCATCACCAGTCTATCCCATTCCCCCACCCCCCTCCCCTCTGAAGCCCTCAGTTTGTTTCTCAGAGTCCATAGTCTCTCATGCTTCATTCCCCCTTCTGATTACCCCCCTTTCTTTATCCCTTTCTTCTCCTACCGATCTTCCTGGTTCTTATGTAAGCATTTAGAACATGGATGGATCTAGAAGGTATAATGCTAAGTGAAATCAGTCAGTCAGAGAAAGACAAATACCATATGATTTCACTCATATGTGGAAATTTTTAATGATTTTATTCATATATTTGAGGGATAGAGAGAGGGAGGTAGAAAGAGAACACCAGTGGGAAGGGCAGAGGCAGAAGGAACAGCAGACTGCCCCCTGAACAGGGAGCCCAATGTGGGGCTCAATCCCAGGACCCTGGGATCATGACCTGAGCTGAAGGCAGATGCTTAACCAACTCAGCCACATAGGCATCCCTTATATGGGGGATTTAAGAAATAAAACAAACAATGAGAGATGGAGAACAAAGAGGTTGTTGCCAGAGGGGAGGTGAGTGGGGGGATGGGTGACGGGGTTAAGAGCACATTTATCATTATGAGCACAATAGTAAAAAGAATTGTTGAGTCACTATATTGTATACCTGAAGCTAACATTACACTGTATGGTAATTATACTGGAATTAAAAAAAATAAAATATTTAAGAAATAGGGAGGTGCAGCATTTCAAACTCCTCATTTCCTTACTATCCAAAATAATTCTTTTTCCTGTACATTGATATATTGAAGCATAGGAGACTGGTGTCCACAACTGAGGGGTTTTTTCCTCAAGGTGAAGTCTTACTTTGTGTGTTCTATGTTTATCGGCGTGTTATTTTCCTGTATCTACTTGAAAACTTCCAATACTACCTGGTAATATGTCACTTTTATTGCAACAGGAAATAACCCCCTTTTCCTAATCTTTGTCAAAAATACCAAGTGATGGGGCACCTGGGTGGCACAGCGGTTAAGCGTCTGCCTTTGGCTCAGGGAGTGATCCCGGCGTTATGGGATCGAGCCCCACATCAGGCTCCTCCGCTATGAGCCTGCTTCTTCCTCTCCCACTCCCCCTGCTTGTGTTCCCTCTCTCGCTGGCTGTCTCTATCTCTGTCAAATAAATAAATAAAATCTTAAAAAAAAATACCAAGTGATGGTAAATGAACAGTATCAGCATCATCCATTCTGTGCCTCCTTCCTGCTCAGAAATCCCCTCCACCTGAACCATCAGAGGACACTTCATAGGACAGCTGGATGCCCTGTCAGTCCTTAAACTCTCCCAGAAACCCAGAAAGGAGCCCACATATAGTCACTTGTTCATAACGTCATCATAATAAACTTGAATCACAGAATGATCCTGACTGTTCTTGATGTGAGATCCTGTACCACAAATAAAAAGCAGCACATGATCTAACTGCCTCAGATCTGTTCACTGGGATGATTGTGTCAGTCAGCTCTTGCTGTGTAACAGGCTGTCCTTGACAAATAAGATAACATGAGACCTTTACAATCAAATGGAATTATATGTTGGGAGCATTTCTGATCTCTGCTGGGTCCTCATGGATCTGGAGTCAGGTGTGAATGTCCAGATTCTTCTTCTAAACTCGTCCATGATGCTGTCTGTGGCTGTAGTCCTTCTAGCTCAGTCCATTTATGGGCTCTTATTACTACACTTCCATATGTAGGTTAATCTTCTACTCATAGAAAGTTTGGTTTATCGTGTGAATTACTTAAATTTAATTCCATTGTTCATATACCCATAATTAACACTTGGCTCTCTTCCCCATTAGAAGTGCTGTCTCCCACCCCTCTTACATGAGAGTCAGCTGCCTGTGCTCTAGATCCTACCCGTAGCCAAGCACCATTAGGTTTGTTCCACTGAATCAATCATTGGAGTAAAATTATACACAATAACCTGCCTATGTGAAATGTACACATTGGCAAATTCAAGGAGCTACACAGAAAATGAAGAGTACATGGTGCAAGTTTCTATTTGTCTATGACTTAAGACTGTACAGAAGTTTTAACGGTTTCTTAGGTAATTACTACAAATGTAAGCATCCCGAGCATCATATTCCCTGTTTCTGAAGGTAACATGGGATTCTAAACACGACTTCATATGGACATTGTGGGGAATGAATAAAATGTTTGGAACTTACTATTTTACCTCAAAGAAAACATTTGAGGGTAATGGTTGTGTCTTGTGTATGTGTGTGTTTCCATACATTTTCTTTCAAGTAAGCTCATCACATGTGTTCACACACAGATGCATTTATATCTCGTCTTTCATGTTGATAGGAATCTTGAGAAAGCTGGAGAGGATAGCACTGAGAAGAATGAACTTTTGAATGTACATGAAATAAAAGGATGCAGAAATACAGACAAAGATGTAAATTACAAGGAATGACCTTATTTTTGATCATGAGTTCCTATTCCTATGTCACGGCTTCAAAGGCTTCAGAGTCAGACCACACATTTATGCCACAAGGAACTCACTGCACCAGCTGATGGGGCAAAATATTTCCAAATCAAATTAAAATTTCCTGTCTCTCTACTGTGGATTTTTAATATAAATTGCCGTTATACAAGGGAAACTGATGGAGGAATTGAGAGTCCTAAATTCATTTTTCCCAAATAATTTTGTTGACTATGTCCATATGAGATTCCTCCTGCTGCTGTAAAATACCCCCACGCTAGTTGCTTAAAACAAACACATATGTGCTCTTAACAGTTCTGGACTCATCTCTCTTTTTTCCCTTTGCTCATCTGTTTTATGTCTTAAATTACACACCCAAGTGAAATCATCTGGTATTTGTCTTTCTCTGACGGACTTATTTTCCTGAGCATAATACAATTTACTCCATCCACCTCATTGCTAATGGTAAGATTTCATTCTTTGTCATGCCTGAGAAATATTCCTTTATATTTATATATATTAAATCAATATATATTTGATATATATCATATTATAAATTTATGATTTATATGTTAGTATCATATTAATATTATAGATTATAAAATTGTATTTATATATAAATAAATATGTATGTATTTATAATATATATAAATAAAATGGAATATTACTCAGGCATACCAAAGAAGGAAATCTTGTCATATATATGGTATATGTATATGTATATATACCATATATATGTATTTGCCATATATATATAATATTTATATATATAAAATATATGGATTTTATATATGGATAAGTGGATATGAAGATGTGGTATATAAATACATATATACGTATGTATATGCATATACATACATATCCATTGTTGTTTCTGTGTGTACAATATTATAAATAATGCTGAAAATAATATATTCCATGTGTACAATATTATAAATAATGCCGAAAATAAACATATGGGTGCATGATGCATCTTTTCCAATTAATGTTTTTGTTTTCCTTGAGTAAACATCCAGAAGTGCAAATACAGGATCGCATGTTAATTCTATTTTTAATTAATGCTGTATTCCACAGTGGCTTCACCAACATGCATGTTCACCAACAGTACACAATGTTTCCAATTTCTCCAGCCATAGGTGGCATTTTATCTGAATGTAAGTTGACTAGCAACCCTGTTCAATCTGACGCCTTCATTGTCCCTTGCTCCAAACAATAACCTGTGTATAGGTCCTGGGGAGTAAGATGTCTACATATTTGGGAGGCCCTTATTTTACTTTTCAAAAAGTTTTTTCGGAAGTGTTTTAATACGTGTCACTCAAGGAACAGCATATGAAAGAAACACAGAATTTACACAGTCTAGAATGAGTGAATACCCTATTCCTTCGAAATCATATGCAACGATGATTTTTGGTGCAGAAGACCTAAAATTCTCTACACCATCCCTGACACATGATCAGAGCCTTGCTGGTCAAACAGTGGTCCACAGACCAGGACCCCAGCATCAACATCACCTGGGGGCTTGCTAGCAATGCAGAATCTGGGCCGCATAGGACCATGACCAGATTCTGCATTTGTAGTGGGATCCATGTGGATTCACGGACACCTTGTAGACAACTTGAAGTTGGCGAAGTGCTGGTCTAGAAAAGGTTTTCTCACTTCGTCTCTTTCACACTGGTGAGAGGGCTCATTCTATGTTTGGAGGCTCCTTTCTTGTGGAAGTATGTGTTCAGAGA
>NW_023253671.1:270007-270185 GCF_002007445.2 Ailuropoda melanoleuca | reverse complement strand
CATCTTTGGGTTCAAAATGAGCCTCTTGTAGACAGCAAATGGATGGGTCATGTCTTTTTATCCAATCTGCAGCCGTGCGGCATTTTATGGGAGCATTCAAGCCGTTCACGTTGAGACTGCATACTGAGAGATATGATTTTAATGATGCCATGTTGCCAGTAAAGTCTTTGTTTTTATC
>NW_023253671.1:252316-269528 GCF_002007445.2 Ailuropoda melanoleuca | reverse complement strand
TATCGGTTGTGACTTTCTGCTCTGTATCACTCTTGGGGCCTTTTTACCTTTATAGAACCTCCCTTAATATCTCCTGTAGGACTGGCTTCGTGTTTACGAAATTGGTTAATGACTGGCAATTCTGGAACGTCTTTATTTCTCCATCAATTCTGAATGACAGCCTTGCTGCATAAAGGATCCTTGGCTGCATGTTTTTCCCTGAAAGAGCTTTAAAAATGAGNGCTTTAAAAATGCCCCCCCAAGCCTTTCTCTCATTCCAGGTCTCTGTAGACAGGTCTGACGTAATCCTGATACCTTTGCCTTGGTACGTGAGAAATTTCTTTGCCCTGGCCGCTTTCAATACTGTATCCTTGGATCTAATATTTGCGAATTGCACTATGACATGCCGTGGCGTAGGTTTGTCCTGGTTGAGCTTGGATGGGGTCCTCTCTGCCTCTTGGACACGAATGCTTGTTTCCCTTGCTAGATTAGGGAAGTTTTCAGCTACAATTTGTTCAAATATCTCTTCTAGACCTCTGATTTTCTCCACCCCCTCAGGGATGCCGACGATTCTGACATTGGATTGTTTCATAGAGTCAGTTATATCCCANTCTCTGAAAGAGCTTTAAAAATGCCCCCCCAAGCCTTTCTCTCATTCCAGGTCTCTGTAGACAGGTCTGACGTAATCCTGATACCTTTGCCTTGGTACGTGAGAAATTTCTTTGCCCTGGCCGCTTTCAATACTGTATCCTTGGATCTAATATTTGCGAATTGCACTATGACATGCCGTGGCGTAGGTTTGTCCTGGTTGAGCTTGGATGGGGTCCTCTCTGCCTCTTGGACACGAATGCTTGTTTCCCTTGCTAGATTAGGGAAGTTTTCAGCTACAATTTGTTCAAATATCTCTTCTAGACCTCTGTTTTTCTCCACCCCTTCAGGGATGCCGATGATTCTGACATTGGATCGTTTCATAGAGTCAGTAATCTCCCGTAATCTACATTCGTGGGCGTGGATTTTTTTAAGACCAGCTTCTATTTTCGTTTTTTCTTCTACTAACCCATCCTCCAATTCGCTAATGCGTTCCTCTGCCTCAGTGAAACTGGCTGTCAGAGCCTCTAGTTTTGACTNAGTTTTGACTGCATTTGGCTCATAGAATTTTTAATTTCTGTCAGATTCGCTCTCATTTCTGCCCTTAGGGATTCTATATTCTCAGTAACATTTTCGTTAATACTTTTTTTCAAGTCTACTCATCATCTTGACCATTGTTGCTCTGAATTCCATTTCTGATAATTGGGATACATCCATATGTATTAATTCTGTGGCAGAGGCCACAGACTCATTATCTTTTTTTTGCTTGGGGGGACTTCTCCTTCTCTTCATTCTGATGAGGAGAGATTGCGGGGTTGTCCAGAGCCCAAATTATTGACTGGGACCCAGTCCATGTGCCCTTGCTTTATAGAGATCTAGGGATGTGGGCTTCTTCCTAAAAGATTTTATTTATTTATTTGAGAGAGAGAGAGACAGACAATCAGCAAGAAAGGGAACCCAAACAGGGGAGTGGGAGAGGACGAAGCAGCCTCCCAGCGGAGAAGCCCGATGAGGAATTCTTTTCCGGAACGCTGTGATCACGCCCTAATCCGAAGACAGGTGCTTAATGACTGCGCCACTCACGCGCTCCGGGTTGTGGGCTTCTTGATATTTCAGCCGGCCTTCTGGGGGACGGTCCTGCCGCACCGATACTCAGGAAACCCTGATTGGGTAGAGTCTCCATGTCCCCTACGAGGGGGGATGGGGATGGGCACCCTGTGAGCCGGTATTTCCAGGCTTTTGTTCTCTGGCGGCTTTCCCTGGCAGTTTGCTGTGCCTCTTCTGAGAGTCNAGAGTTAGAGCAGCAGCAGCCGTAATTCAGCCTCTGTCACAGAACGGAGGCCCGTTTTCCACTGATGTTCTGGCCACTTTAACTCTGTTTCTTTGGTGCTGCTCAACCCTGCAGCATCCCGGGCTGTGCGCCCCACACCCGGCATCCCAGCCCTCATTTCCAGGGCCAGTGCGTCTCTGTCCCTTGTGTTTCTAACCCCTCCAGCCGCCAGCCACCAGCCGCCCCGTGCGCGTTCCCGCAGCTCCCGGTCTCAGTCCGGACCCAGTGAGCACACCGGAGTTCCGGAGCTCCGTGAGATGCTTGGTAGCACGTGCCCCCGGCTCACAGTCTCAGTCTGCTGTCTCAAGGGTGCGGGTCCAAGGTTGGCCCGCTCCCCCGTGCAGGTGGCTACTCTTTCCCAGGGCCCTGACATGGCAGCTCCCTCCCCCTTCTGTTTATCTTCCGANCTTCCGATATCTGTGCGCGGTTTCACGGCTCCCCGCTTCGTACCTCAATACTCAGCGCTGGAGATGTTCATTTGTAGAGATCCAGATGTATCTTCCTGTGTCTCAGGCTGATTCTGTGGATGTTCCTGCTGGTCTTGTACCTATCCAGCTCAACTCAGGGGACCAGCTAAAAAAGGGATCCCCTACTCCTCTGCAATCTTAACTCCCTTCCTGGACCACAACTTCTTAATCCAGTCATTTGTTGAAGGGCATCTCAGCTCCTTCCATGATGTAGCTATTGTGGACAATGCTGCTATGAACATTGGGGTGTATATGGCCCTTCTCTTCACTACGTCTGTATTTTTGCGGTAAATAACCAGTAGTGTAATGCCTGGGTCATAGGGTAGCTCAATTTTTAACTTTTTAAGGGACCTCCACACTGTTTTCCAGAGTGGCTGTACCAACTTGCATTAACACTAACAATGTAGGAGGGATCCCCTTTCTCCACATCCTCTCCAACAATTGTTGTTTCTTGCCTTGTCTATTTTTGCCATTCTAACTGGCGTAAGGTGGTATCTCAGTGTGGTTTTGATTTGAATTTCCCTGTTGGCTAAAGATCTTGAACATTTTTTTCATGTGTCTGTTAGCCATTTGTATGTCTTCATTGGAAAAGCATCTGTTCATATCTTCTGCCCATTTTATGATTTGTTTATTTGTTTCTCACGTATTGAGGTTCAGAAGTTCTTTGTAGATCTTGGATACCAGTCTTTTATCTGTAGTGTCCTTTGCAAATATATTCTCCCATTCCGTGGGCTGCCTCTTAGTTTTTTTGACTGTTTCCTTGGCTGTGCAGAAGCTTTTTATCTTGATGAAGTCCCACAAGTTCATTTTATCTTTTGTTTCTCTTGCCTTTGGAGATGTGTCATGAAAAAGGTTGCTTTGGCCAATGTCATAGAGGTTGCTACTTATGCTCTCCTCTAGGATTTTGATGGATTCCTGTCTCACATCTAGATCTTTCATCCAATTGGAGTTTATTTTTGTATATAGTGTGAAAGAGCGTTCAAGTTTCATTCTTTTGCATAGAGCTGTCCAATTTTCCCAGCACCATTTATTGAAGAGACTGTCTTTTTTCCACTGGATGTTTTTTCCTGCTTTATCAAAGATTAGTTGCCCAAAGAGCCGAGGATCCATTTCTGGGTTCTCTATTCTGTTCCATTGGTCCATGTGTCTGTTTCTGTGCCAGTACCATGCTGTCTTTATGATCACAGCTTTGTAGTACAGCTCGAAATCCGGCATTGTGATGCCCCCAGCTTTGTTTTCCTTTTCAACAGTTCCTTGGATGATTCAGGGCCTTTTCTGGTTCCATACAAATTTAAGGACTATCTGTTCCAGTTCTTTGAAAGATGTCCTCAGTATTTTGATAGGGATAGCACTGAAAGTGTAGATTGCTCTGGGTAGCGTGGACATTTTAACTATGTTAATTCTTCTGATCCATGAGCATGGAATATTTTTCCATCTTTTTGTGTCTTCTTCAGTGTATTTCTTTACTTGGTTATTAATTGGTTCATATAATTGGCTACTCCCAAATTAGAAGCATAAATGTTTATAGTCGTTAGATCTTCTTTTTGGGTAGACCCATTAAGTATGATAGTTTCCCTCTTCATCTCTGACTACAGTCTTTGGTTTAAAATCTTATTTGTCTGTTATGAGAATTGCTACACCAGTTTTCTTTGAGTTCCGTTAGCATGATAAATGGTTCTCCACCACCTCACTTTCCAATTTGGACCATTTAGCCCATTTACATTCAGAGTAACTATAAGATATGAATTTAGTGCCATTGTATTACCTGTAAAGTCCCTGTTTCTGTAGATTGTCTCTATTTCTTCCTGGTTTATGTTACTCTAGGGCTCTCTCTTTGCTTACAGAATCCCCCTTAATATTTCTTGCAGGGCTGCCTTGGTGGTCACATATTCTTTCAGTTTCTGCCTGTCCCAGAAGTACTTTATCTCTCCTTCCATTCTGAATCACAGCTTTGCTGGATAAAGTATTCTTGGCTGCACGTTTTTCTCATTTAGTACCCTGACTATATCATGCCAGCCCTTTCCGACCTGCCAATTCTCTGTGGATAGGTCCACTGTCAGTCTAATATTCCTACCCCTGTAGGTTAGGAACCTCTTCTATCAAGCTGCTGACAGGATTTTCTCTTTATCTCTGAAATTTACAAGCTTCACTATTATATGTTGGGGTGTTGATCTATTTTTATTGATTGAGAGGGGTCCTCTCTACCTCTTGGACATCCAGACCAGGGTAGTTCTCAGCTCTGATTTACTCAAATATACGTCTGGTCCTCTCTCTCTTTTTTCTCCCTCAGGCACTCCAATAATTCTGATATTATTTCATTTTATGACATTGCTGTTTTCTCAAAGCCTTCCCTCATGGTCCATTAGTCGTTTTTCTCTCTTTTCCTCACCTTCCTTCCTTTCCACCAACTTGCCTTCTATGTTGCTTACTCTCTCTTCTGCCTCATGATGGATAATCCTTTTCATATACTGTTAGATCCTATTCACTAGGATCTTGTTGAGATTTTTGGCATCCATATGCATCAGGGATATTGGTCTGTAATTCTCCTTTTTGATGGAGTCTTTGCCTGGTTTTGGGATCAAGGTAATGCTGGCCTCATAGAAAGAGTTTGAAGAAAACAGTATGGATGTTCCTCAAAAAGGAAAAATAGAGCTACCGTATGACCCAGCACTTGAACTACTGAGTATTTACCCCAGAGATACAGATGTAGTGAAAAGAAGGGCCGCATGCACTCCAATGTTCATAGCAGCATTGTCCACAAGAGCCAAACTGGGGGAGGAGCCGAGATCCACTTCAACTGATGAATGGATAAAGAATACGTGGTCCATGTATACAATGGAATATTACTCAGCCATCAAAATGGATGATTACCCAACATTTGCATCAACATGGACAGAATAGAGGTGATTATGCTAAGTGAAATAAGTCAAGCAGAGAAGGATAATTATATGATTTCACTCATATGTGGAACATAAAGAATAGCATGGAGGACATTAGGAGAAGGAAGAGAAAAATGAAGGCGGGGAGATAGGAGGGGGAGACAAACCATGAGAGATTATGGACTCTGGGAAATAGGCTGACGGTTTCAGAGGGGAGGGCGTTGGGTGATGGGCAAGCCCAGTAATGGTTATTAAGGAGGGCACGTGTTGCATGGAGCACTGCATGTTATATGAAAGCAATGAATCATAGAACACTACATCATAAACTAATGAAATACTGTACGTTGACTGATATAATGTAAAATAATAATAATAATAAATCAGAGGATGTCATTGGTATGAAGAGAACAAGAGTAGGTATCAAGGAGAGAGGGGATATGAGTGTCATTTTGTCATTGGAGTTCAGACAAGACTAGTAAACAAGATGACATTTGAACAGATACCCTAGGGAAGAAAGGATAGGAGTCACGAGCATGTCTGGGGAGGTGTGTGCTGGCAGAGGGAATGGCCTCTGCAGAGGTCCTGCAGATTATACTACTTCGAGCTTTTGAGTCCAAAAAAAGAACCCAATGTTCTAAGGGGAATAAGCGGGAGAGGGATGAGAGATGGCATCAGGCAATTTCAAAGATGTAGGTCACTTTGTTGGTGGTTAAACTTCAAGAAAGAGGAGTCAGTCGCCCACACTATATACTTCTTGTATTTTTTAATCTACTTGCAAAGGTGTCCTGTAAATTGAAATAGAGCCCCTCCTCAGTACCATCTGATGATTGAGTTCTGACATTTGTATTTTAAGAGTCATCTTGGAATATATTAGACTGTGAACCTGAGCTCTTGGACTCTTCTCACTCCACGAGACACACACACTCATGCACACACACACACACACACACACACACTTACACACATCCCGATTCGTTGCTCCCTAAGCTGTGCTCCTACCATGACTCCTCATCCCCAGCCTCAAGGATGAACCTGGAGTGGCAGTAACTCAGGCTGCCCAGATCACTGATCATTTTCCTAAACAATGTAAAATGCTACCTGACATTCCAATTTGCAAGCTTCCCATGGACAGACATATTTACCTATATAAAATTTAAAACTTTTTATGGACAATATATTCAACCAAAAGTCAATAAACAATGCTCTGTCAACTGCATTTGAAATACTGCTAAGTGCAGAATAGATGTAGTTTGTAGATATATTATGATCAGGGGAATGTAATAATGAACATGGTGATCAAGTGCATAAATATTTGCTCAAATTTAGTAATGGTTTAAGAAAACAACAAGAAATCTACTGCACACTCATCAGCCTGTGAGACAATGTAAAGATCTCTTGTGCTGATTTGGTTGGAATTTTTAAACAGGTAGCAAAAGAAGTTTCTCTATTTCTGTTGGCAGAAATGTGAACTGTTACAATGGGGAAAACAACCTAAAGATAGCTATAAATATGAAAATACACATATTCTTCAGCTCAGAAATTCTCAATCTCTATTGAGAATCACTATTGTCAATCGCTATTGACATTCTCATGCAGTCTGTTCTCTGTGGTGGCCTGTGTCCTGGGCTTTGAAGGATGTTTAGAGCATCCCTGGCCTCTCCTGAAACCTTCCATATGACTCCGAATTCTTCAGTGCCCCCCTGGAGAACAATATTTCACCAGCAAAGAAACAGATTTTTAACATGATAATCTCTAAATATTTTTGTAGAATTGTTATAATAGCAATGTATTGAGAAAGAAAATGCTTTCAAAGTGTGAGTAGCACAGCCAATCATCAAATATTAGGCAGACACCGAAATAAAGAATCAGCACTTCTCTAGTAGACTGGAGGCAAGTCCATGAGGTATTATTGAGAGAGAAGGAAATGGAAACAGGTAGAAAAGAAGACTGCCCTGAACCTGAAGAGCATTTATGACGAGCACAGGATACTACTCATCATTTGTACAGTGGATGTGTGGGTATGCATGCATCGTCTAGGAAGAGAGGTTTTAAAGACACTAGGAACTTAAGGAATAAAGATTGTCAGGAGGAACGAAATTAGGTCAAGTGTAGTGTTTTCAAAACAACTGTGTGAAACAAAATTCTACGAGAATCAAGAACTAATATACATAAAGACATAAAAGAATAATTGTGTACTATCAAGATGGGTCACTAATTCCAGATTTAATATCCAAAGACTTGGAATAACAGAATATGAGAGAATGACCTTTACAATTGGGGAGTGAGCACTTGTAAGTGATAATTTTTTTCTTACATAAAGATATATGGATTAAAATATGCTTATGAAGTTAAAGTCAATCTTTCGTCAAATGTAAAGAAGAGGTGATGGTCAAAGATGACGCAACTGTTAGAAATGGATTTCATCACAAAGAGACAAAAGGACCCCTGCGGAATGACAGAGATGCATAAAAAAATGGGAAATACATACCAAGGTGATTTATTAGGACTTAGGATACAAGTTATCATTAATTTTCAATTTTGTTTATCGCAAGGATTGGCAAGTGAAGAATATTAGTGACAGCTCAATTTTTCAGAATCAATAATAAATCGAAAAAGCAATAGAGAAAACACCACATAACCAAGTGATTAATTTGAACCCACACTACTAATACACAATTCCCCACATTTATGTCTATACATACACACTAGAACTTAATGGAAACAGCAAAGTTGGTAAAATAAAAACAAAAGCAGCTCAATTCCTTGTTTGAAAGAATGTAATCAAAAACAGGAATAAAAAACCCCTAATCCCACTGTACAAATGCAAAGACCTGGTAGAGACAGTATACAATACAGAAAACCAATGAATAACAGATCCACAAATATATTCAGCTCCCGGGGTAATGAAATCATTGCAAAGCAAAGCTCCTTCACATTGTTTTCCTCGTCAGATCATTGTTTTCATGTGAAAACCCAGAAAAACAGGAGATGCTGTGAAAATGAATGTCTCATGAATTACTGTTGCAAGGTCCTATCTGCAAGCAGTAAATCAGTCTAGGTCTTTCTCATCAGTATGGAAACAGAATCCAACGTGCCACATTTAAAGACAAAATGAAATGCCCTGACTTCACTGGACATCCCGCCATCCCTAATATTCCTACTCCCTTTAATTGCAAAACTCACTGGTTGTGTTCTACTTTTACTGAAAGTACTTTATGTCTCCTGCCCCCTCACTTCATTGTCAACAATCACCCATGTGCTGCTGAGCTCAATGTTCACTTCTTTCTTTAACATAATCAATGACTCCATTAATCAGCTCATCGGGCAAGCAAATGAGCATAGAGATCTCTAGGTTCTGGGCTAGGATGGCTACTGTCAGCTGACCTCAGGTCAATGCCCCAGGCTTGGATTGCCTCTGACCCTTTCCTGCAGGACTTGCTGGGCTCTTGGACTCACCTGAATGGGAACTCTGAGGAAGTGGTCTCCATGCAGCAGTCTGAATTCCTCCTGGGTGGGGATGTAGGTGACTAAACTCTGTCCCCACACAAGATGGCAGGAAGGAGGCTACTGTCAATTTCCCAGCCAAGCTTAGGACTCCAGAAGCAAAAAGCAGGCCCCATTGAGCCCAAGGCGGCACAGGCAGAGGGATTGCAGCACAGGGGATATTTAGAGCTTCCTCTGTCTGTTCATCAGGCACGTTTCCCTCCTGCTCCCCCAACCTCCAAGCACATGAGTTCCCCATGGGACACTGGTGTGGACACAAAGGAAAGTATCCTGGAGATTGTGTGTTCCCAACAGACCAGCTTATAACCAAGTGAATCCAGAGTTAATTACTCCCTCCTGGGGAACTCCACTGCTCCCAGAGTTCAGACCTCCTGGTACCTTATCCCACCCCTAACTTCAACTTTTCCCGAAGTCTAGGACTGAGCACTCTGTCTGGATTACATCCCTCGGATCTCCAAAATGTTGACTTGTGGTGCAGACACTTCCCTACAATCTAAAGAAAATTACTGTTTTCCTTTCCAACAATGAGAAGAACTGTTTATTTGATATGAACCTTGCACCACTACATACCTCAGCTGTAGGACTCATTTGTCAAACAATTAGGAATTTCATACTTGTAAATTAAGAGCTGTCATTTAGTTCCTCATTGTGAAGCATTTGTTAACTGCAAGAAATATATTTAGATATTTTTTGCACTATAATATGATCCTGTAATGGTAAATTAGATTCTTCCCGGTAGCCTCCAGAATGAACCAAGTCTTCCAAATGCAAATGTTTTTAGCCCGATGAGGGTCATTTCAGGCTTCTGATCCCCTGACTGCTAAGAGCATAAATGTGTATCAAAACACTAACATAATCATTTTACATAGTAGCAGGAAATGAATACCAATATTTATACAAAAAAAAAATTTTGCTCAGGAAACTGAGATTAAGCAATTGTAGGCAAATGTTCAGTCCAATGACAATTGGCCATGTAGTGTCTCCTTCACAAAGACTGCTTTCAGAGCCCTGTGCATGTCTCTGTTTCTCAAGCTGTAGATGAAGGGGTTCAGCATGGGGGTGACCACCGTGTACATCACGGAGGCCACTGCACTTGCGTGGGAGCTCTGGGGAGCAGCAGAGCTAAGGTACACTCCCAGCACCGTACAATAAAATAAGGAGACGACTGAGAGGTGAGATGCACAGGTGGAAAATGCTTTATACTTGCCCAGGGCTGATGATATGCCATGTATGGTGAAAACAATCTTAGAATAAGAGTAAAGGATCCCAGCAAAAGGACCCCCACCTAGCAGGACAGCTGCAAAATACATCACCAAGTTATTAAGAAAGGTGTCAGAACAGGCAAGTTGAATCATCTGATTGAGTTCACAAAAAAAGTGGGGGATGTGGAAGTGTGTACAGAAGGACAGCCGTAACATCATTAAACTTTGTAACAAGGAATTCAGGATACACATGATCCAGGACATCAGAACCAGCAGTGCACAGAGCTGGGGGTTCATGATGACCGTGTAGTGCAGGGGGTGACAGATGGCCACAAACCGGTCATAGGCCATCACGCTCAGCATAAAGAAGTCTAAGACACCAAAGACTATAAGGAAATGAATCTGTGTGATGCAGCCTGCATAGGTTATAACTTTGCTCTGTGTCTGTATATTTACCAGCATCTTGGGGATGGTGGTGGAGGTGAAACAGATGTCTCCAAAGGACAGGTTGGCCAGGAAGAAGTACATGGGGGTGTGGAGGTGGGAGTCAGAGCTGACGGCCAGGATGATGAGCAGGTTTCCAAACACAGTGATCAGGTACATGGAGAAGAAAAACCCAAATATGAGGGGCTGCAATTCTGGGTCCTCTGATAAGCCAAGCAGAAGAAACTCTGAAATTTGTGTATCATTGTCTTGTCCCATGTGGTGGAGGTGACTTCTGGGAAAGAGGGAAGCAGCATGACTGATTTTCACACAAACTGTATTATTCATAGATTTTAAATGTTACTTTTTATATTTTGAAGTCTAGAAATTCATTTTAATATGTTTTGCTTGGATATGGTCCCCTTCAATGAATCTCTTATATCAGCAGACTGATGGATTTTTCTTCCAATCCCTTTTTTCCCCAAAAGGCCATGTATTCTACAGTTTTTTTTTTAATTTTTATTATGTTATGTTAGTCACCATACAGCACATCCTTAGTTTTTGATGTAATATTCCATGATTCATTATTTGCATATAACACCCAGCACTCCATGCAATATGTGTTCTACAGTTTTAATTAAAAAATTATTCCAAATTTCAGAAATATAAACTGAGTGTTGGCAATGTTTTAGGCATTCTATAGGCAAGGAGTATAGAGTGCTAGAGAAAAAAGAAGTCCCTGACATGCAATGATGGAGAAAGAATAAATTAACAAATAAGAAAATTAATTACATTTCTGATGGTGGAAGGTGGTAATATGAAGAAAAGGAAAACAGGGATAAAGCAGAGAGTGAATGGGGCATGTAATTTTCATGGGTGTGGAGGTCAATTCTGCAAACAAGGTGACATTAGAACACAGACCTCAAGTAAGAGATGGAGGCAGATCAAGGATTATGGGGTGAGTGTGTTCCCAGCAGAGGGAATGGCCAGTGCAAAGGCCCCAAGGATTGTATTTTTGCAGTATTCAAGTCAAAGAAGAAAAGTCCATGCTGCAAGTGGAATGAACAAGAAGGACTGAGGAGAGACGCTATCATACATGCTGATTAGGGAAGTGGCCTCTCTGCTACCTCTGAACCCTCCAGGCACAGGGAACTTCCTTGTCCACACTGCCTCTCCCTCTGTGTTCATTGTGTTGCAAAGACATCCCAGGAATTGAACCAGATCCACTTAGTGGCCTCTCTTGATTGTGTTCTGGCCCCTATGTTGTGTCACCTTGGGATTTATGAGTCCTGGCACCCTGTTGTGGGGACTTCTCTCACTCTAAAGTCACACACACAGAGGACACCATGGCCCCCTGTGTTGTGTTATTCCCCTGTCTTTCTCAGCCCCACCATTCTGGTTATGCTGGGAATGGATCTAACCCAAGTAGCCAGATCACTGATCTTTCCCCTGCAAAGTGAAGAAATGCCAATTCTTAAGCCTCCCATGGATAAATAATATATATACATATACATATATATATATTTTAAGAAATATGTATTAATAGTGTACACTCCCCCAAACAAGAAAACGGATTAACCAACACTTCACAAAATAAGGTATACACAGTACAGCAAAAGTTGGGCATTTTTATATCCAACACAGAAGACTTATTTTTCCTGTATCTCCTACATCATTATTTGGCCGATTCATTTCTATGGGGTCTGACAGGAGATGAGGTTAGCCCCTCCCTTTTCTTACATGGCATCACTTACTGACATTCTTGGGCTTTGTGTATTGATCTCTCCTATGACAAACCCAATGGGCACACTCTAACCCTCATTCTGGATTTCATCCAATGTGCAAAGGCGTCCCCAGACATTGGTCTGTAAATCCTGCCCACACATGACAATTCTATCTTTTTGTTCTCAATAACTTGCTTCATATCATTCTGCCTGTGGACATATATATTACACACATTTATTTCATTGTGCTCTGTCCTCACTGATAGGATTCATGATTCAAAATTGCAGGGGCTTTGTCTTCTTTGTTCACTTTTGGTTTTTTTCACTAAGTTATGTTAATATATGTGTTTAATATATAAAGACCTACAATATGAAAAGTTATAGAATGAAAAGTAGGAAGGGATCACAAAACCAGGTTAAAACATAAAATGAGCACTTTCAAAACACCTGTCCTAGGAAAATTTGTAAGAAAAACCAAAATGAACTGAAATAGGATAAAAAATAGCAATCATTAATGATATCAACATAGATTAATAATTAAATTACCAAAGTCATAAACACAAAAGAATATAATATATAATGTTCCTAGAATTCTCAGTTATATGATCCAGCAACTGCAATACTGGGTATTTACCCTAAAGATAGAGATACAGTGAAAAGAAGGGCCATATGCACCCCAATGTTCATAGCAGCATTGTCCACAATAGCTAAATCGTGGAAGGAGCTGTATCCATTCAGCAGATGAATGGATACAGATGTGGTCCATATATACAATGAAGAATATTACTCAGCCATCAGAAAGGATGATTACCCAACATTTGCATCAACGTGGATGGAACTGGAGATTATGCTACATGAAATAAGTCAAGCAGAGAAAGACAATTATCATATGGTTTCACTCATATGTGGAACATAAAGAATAGCATGGAGGACATTAGGAGAAGGGGGAAATGAAGGGGAGGAGATCAAAGGGGGAGATGAACCATGAGAGATTATGGACTCCAGGAAACAAACTGAGGGTTTCAGAGGGGAGGGGGTTGGGGATGGGTTATCCTCATGATGGGTATTAAGGAAGGCATGTATTACATGGACACGGGGTGTTATATGCAAACAATAAATCATGGAACACTACATCATAAACTAATGAAGTACTGTATGGTGACTAACATAACATATAATAATAATAATAATAAATCAGAGGGTGTTATTGGTATGAAGAAAACAAGAGTAGGTATCAAGAAGAGAGGGGATATGAGTGTTACTGTGTAATTGGAGTTCAGACAAGACCAGTAAACAAGATGACATTTGAACAGATACCTGAGGCAAGAGAGGGTAAGAGCCATGAGCATGTTTGGAGCTGTGTATGCTGGCAAAGGGAAGGGCTTCTTCAGAGTCCCTGAGGATTGAGGTATTTTGAGCTACTTTGAGCTATTGAGTCCAAAAAAGGAACCAAGTGTTCTAGGGGGAATAAGCAGAAGAGGGATGAGAGATGGTGTCAGGCAATTTCAAAGATGTAGGTCACTTTGTTGCTGGTTAAACTTCAAGAAAAAGGAGTCAGTCACCCACACTGTATACTACTTGTATTTTATAATCTACTTGCAAAGGTGTCCTATAAATTAAAATATAGCCCCCCCTAAGTACCATGTGATGATTGAGTTCTGACCTTTGTATTATAAGAGTCATCTTGGAATATATTAGACTGTGAAAGCGAGATCTTTGGCTCTTCCACAAGGCACACACACACACACATACACACACACACAAGCTTACACACACCCCAATTCACTGCTCCCTAAGCTGTGCTCCTACCATGACTCCTCATCCCCAGCCTCAAGGATGAACCTGGAGCAGCAGTAACCAGGTTGTCCAGATCACTGATCATTTCCCTAAACAATGTAAAATGCTACCTGACATTCCAATTTGCAAGCTTCCCATGGACATATTTACCTGTATAAAATTTAAACCTTTTTATGGACAATATATTCAACCAAAAGTCAATAAACAATAGTCTGCCAACTGTGTTTGAAATACTGCTAACCGCAGAATAGACGTAGAGTTTGCAGACATATAGTAATCAGGGGAATGTAATAATGAACATGGTGATCAAGTGCATAAATATTTTCTCCAGTTCAGTAATGGTTTAAGCAAACAAGAAGAAATCTATTGCACATTCATCAGCCTGTGAGACACATAAAGATCTCCAGTGCTGATTTGGTTGGATTTTTTTTTAAAGAATTTATTTATTTATTTGACAGAGATAGAGACAGCCAGCGAGAGAGGGAACACAAGCAGGGGGAGTGGGAGAGGAAGAAGCAGGCTCATAGCAGAGGAGCCGGATGTGGGGCTCGATCCCATAATGCCAGGATCACGCCCTGAGCCGAAGGCAGACGCTTAACCACTGTGCCACCCAGGCGCCCCTGCTTGGAATTTTTAAACAGGTAACAAAAGAATTTTCTCTAATTCTGTTGGCAGAAATGTGAACTGTTACAATAGGGAAAACAACTGAAGACAGCTCTAAATATGAAAACACACATATTCTTCAGCTCAGAAGTTCTCAGTCTTGACACTATTGACATTCTGGTCCAGTCTGTTCTCTGTGGAGGTCTGTGTCCCGGGTTTGTAGGATGTTTAGAGCATCCCTGGCCTCTCCTGACAGCTCTCATAGGTCTCCGAATTCTTCAGTGCCCCCCTAGGGAATAATATTTCCTCCAGCGGAGAAACAGATTTTTAACATAATAATCTCTAAATATTTTTATAGATTGTTAGAATAGCAATGTATTAAGAAAGAAAGTGCTTTCACAGTGTAAGCAGCAAAGCCACGTCATGAAATACTATGCAGACACCGAAGTAAGGAATCAGCACTTCTCTAGTAGACTGGAGGCAAGTCCACGGGATATTATTGAGAGAGAAGAATGGAAACAGGTAGAAAAAAAGACTTCCCTAAACCTAAAGAGCATTTACGATGAGCACAGGACACCACTCATCCATTTGTACAGTGTATGGATGGGTACGTGTGCATCGTCTAGGAAGAGAAGTTTTAGACACTAAGTACTTAAGGAATAAAGGGGGGAGTGGGATAGGCTGGCGATGGGCAATAAGGAGGGCAATAGCATGGCACACTGGGTGTTATACGCAACTAACGAATCATCGAACTTTAAATCAAAAAAATAAAAATAAAAAATTTACTAAAAAAAAGATAGTCAGGAGAAATGAAATTAGGTCAAGTGTAGTGTTTTCAAAACAACTGTGTGAAACAAAATTCCATGAGAATCTATAACTAATGTATATAAACACATAAAAAATAACTGTGTGCTATCAAGATGGGTCACTAATTCCAGATTTTATGTCCAAAGACTTGGAATAAAAAGAATATGAGAGAATGACTTTTGCAACTGGGGAGCAAGCACTCTCTAAGTGATCATTTTTCTTACATAAAGCTATAAAGACTAAAATATGGAAGCTAAAGGTGGTATCTTCAGTCAAATGAAAAGAAGAGATGATGGTCAAAGGTGATGTAACTGTTAGAAATGGAGCTCATCACACAGAGAAAAAGGGACCCTGGGGAATGACAGATGCAGAAACAAATGGGAGATACAAATCAAGGTGATTTATTAGCACTCAGGTTACAAGTTACCATTTTCAATTTTGTTTATTGCAAGGATTGGCAAGTGAAGAATATTAGTGACAGCTCAATTTTTTAGGATTGATAATAAATCAAAAAAGCAATAGAGAAAACACCATATAACCAAGTGATTGATCTGAGCCCACACTACTAATACACAATTCTCCACATTTACGTCTATACATACACAATAGAACTTAATGGAAACAGCAAAGCTGGTAAAATAAAAACACTGGAGGAGATAATGCTAAGTGAAATAAGTCAAGCAGAGAAAGACAATTATCATATGATTTCTCTCATCTATGGAACATAAGAACTAGGAAAATCGGTAGGGGAAGAAAGGGATAAAGAAAGGGGGTAATCTGAAGGGGGAATGAAGCATGAGAGACTATGGACTCTGAGAAACAAACTGAGGGCTTCAAAGGCAAGGGGGTTGGGGGAATGGCATAGACCGGTGATGGGTAGTAAGGAGGGCACATATTGCATGGTGCACTGGGTGTTATACACAACTAATGAATCATCGAACTTTACATCAGAAACCACGGATGTACTGTATGGTGACCAACATAATATAATAAAAAATATTATTACAATAAAAAAAAACAAAAAAAGCAGCTCAATTTCTTGTTTGAAAGAATGCAATCAACAACAGGAATAAAAACCCCTAACCCCACTGTACAAATGCAAAGTCCTGGTAAAGACAACGAACAATGCAGAAAACCAATGAATAACTAATACACAAATATGCTCAGCTTCTCAGGTAGTGAAATCATTGCAAAGCAAAGCTCCTTCACATTGCTTTCCTCATCAGGTCATTGCTTTCGTGTGAATACCCAGAGTACCAGGGGATGCTGTGAAAAGTATGTTTCATGAATTACTGTTGCAAAGTCCTATCTGTAAGCAGTAAATCGGTCTAGGTCTTTCTCATCAGTATGGAAACAGAATCCAATATACCACATTTAAAGACGAAATGCCCTGACTTCATCGGACATCCCGCCATCACTAATATACCTACTCCCTTTAATTGCAAAACTCAGTGGTTGTGTTCTATTTTTACTGGATGTACTTTATGCCTCCCGCCCCCTCACTTCATTGTCAACAATCACCCATGCACTGCTGTGCTCAATGTTCTCTTCTTTCTTTAACATGGTCAATGATTCCATTAATCAAAGCTCATCGGGCAAGCAAAAGAGCATAGAGAGTTCTAGGTTCTTGGTTAGGCTGGTCATTGTCCGCTGACCTCAGGTCAATGCACCAGGCTTGGATTGTCTCTGACCCTTTCCTGCAGGACCTGCTGGGCTCTTGGACTCACCTGAATGGGAACTCTGAAGGAGGGGTCTCTGCGTGGCAGTCTGAATTCCTCTGGGTGGGGATGTTGGTGACTAAATTCTGTTCCCACACAAGATGGCAGGAAGGAGGCTGCTGTCAGTATCCCGGACAAGCTTAGGACTCCAGAAGCAACAAGCACGTCCCATCCAGCGCAAGGTGGCACAG
>NW_023253671.1:239122-252216 GCF_002007445.2 Ailuropoda melanoleuca | reverse complement strand
GGGAGGAATTCAGACTTCCACAAGGACACCTTCCTGTCACACACCCAGCCAGGTGAGTCCAACACCCCAGTGGAGCATGGATGACAGGGTCAGAGAGAATGGAAGCCAAGAACATTGACCCATCACCATGTGAGAGCCAATTCAACTTAGTCCAGGGCAAGTGATCACTGTTTTTCTTTGTTTGATTGATTAGATAATTAATGTATTTATTCAGGGCTAAAACTAATTTCACAGAGTGACTGCTACTCACACTTTTGATGGTCTTTCATATTCTTTATTATTAAACTGCTATTACAGCAATGCTAGAAAAACTATGTTGAGATTGTTACACTCAATGTGTGGTTCTAATCGGGTGTGATTTTTGTCCCCTGGGGGGGTCACTGATCACTGTCTGGAGCCATCTTTGCCTGTCACACTGAGAGGGGTTTGTGGGGGACAGGAATGTCTAAACACTAAATACCCCACAATGCACAGGACACCCCCCCCCACCCCAGGGCAGGCTCTGACCAGAATGTCCATGGTGCGGAGACAGAGAAACCCTGGGGTAAAGAACATCAGTATTTGGAACACAGCTGCCTTTGGCTTCTGCCTTCAACCTTGTAACACTTACTTCCTGCAGCAAATTCCCAACCACGAGCAATGTAACAGCTCTGTTAGTTTGATGCCCAGGCTGCTGGGTGAAAGAGACAGTTTTTGTTGTTTTCTTGAACTATCCTTCAGTTTTAGCAAACTGTATATCTGATGGCCATTCTGGTCGGCTTTTATTATTCTTTGACCATATGTTATCCACCTCCCAGGTTTTTTTGTTTGTTTTCGTTTTGTTTCAGTTTTCAGCCTTTCAAACAATTTCCTTAAACCATTGTTGTTGTTTTTTTCACTTGATCATTTTTTTTCCTTTAAACTCCATGCATGAATGAAAACATATGGTATTTGTCTTTCTATGACCAACTTATTTCACATAATACTCTCTAGCTCCATCCATGTTGTTGCAAATGGCAAGACTTCATTCTTCTTTGATGGCTGAGTGATATTCCATTGCATATCACATCTACTTTTTTTTCCCCCTCAGGCGCAGGGTTAGTGTTAGGGTTAGGGCCAGGGTTAGGGTTACAGTTAGGTTTAGGGCCAGAGTGAGGGTATGTGCCTGGTAACCTGCATTTCAGGGACCCCTCCAGACGGTTAGGATTAGGTTAGGGTTAGGCACTATGGTTAGGAGCTAGGGTTAGGGTTTGGCTTAGGGTATGTGCCTAGCATCCTGCAGTTCAGAGACATCTCCAGAGAGTAATACCCCAGATTTCCGCTGGGGTGAGAAAACACATCACAGCCATCTATGGAGTAGAGGCCAGGTTGGGATTTGAAGCTCTAAATTCTCTTTATTTTTTTTTCAATATTTTTTTGTTATATTATGTTAGTCACCATACAGTACATCCCTGGTTTCTGATGTAAAGTTCGATGATTCATTAGTTGCGTATAACACCCAGTGCACCATGCAATACGTGCCCTCCTTACTACCCATCACCAGCCTATCCCATTCCCCCACCCCCTCCCCTCTAAGCCCTCAGTTTGTTTCTCAGAGTCCATAGTCTCTCATGTTCACTCCCCCCCCGATTATTCCTCTTTTCATATCCCTTTCTTCCCCTACCGATCTTCCTAGTTCTTATGTTCCATAGATGAGAGAAACCATATGATAATTGACTTTCTCTGCTTGTTTTATTTCACTTAGCATTATCTCTTCCAGCGCCATCCATGTTGCAGCAAATGTTGAGGAATCGTTCTTTTTGATAGCTGAATAATATTCCATTGTATATATGAACCACAACTTCTAAATTCTCTTTAAATAGATAACAATTGGTCTTCCTGTTTTATCTCTACCTTCTCAGCAATTTCATAAATATTGCCAGTTGTTTAATGTTTGGTTTCTTCTCTGGAATAACTAGGTTGCCATCCAGGTTTTCTTATTGTGTGGAATTTAAGAGACAAAACGATCAAACATACAGAAAAACAAGAGAGACAGCAAACCAGGACACAGACTTTTAACTCTGGAGAACTCACTGCTGGTTACTAGAGGGGACGGGGTTGGGGGGATGGATGAAGTGGATGATGGGGATTCAGGAGGGCACCTGTGATGAGCACCAGTGTTGTATGGAGGTGTTGAATCACTAAATTCAACTCCTGAAACTAATATTACACTGTGCGTTAACTAACTGAAATTTAATTAAAAACTTTAAAAAATGAATTGGTACCATTTCTGAAAATAGGTGTGAAGATAGAGATAAAACCAAGAGCAACTGAATATAAATTTTGAGTATTGAGGCCCCCAAGTCCTACATTTGCCTCAGCTCAGTGTACCCTGTCTTCTGTCACCTGGCACATATCCTAATCCTAATCCTAGCCCTACCCCTAAATCTAGCCTTCACCCAGTCCCAAACCTGAGAATATGGGTTCTTGAACACATGATAAGAAAGGCTGAGAAGCAGCCTAGTTATTTTGAAGAACACCCCAAACATTTAAGTATCAGTAGTATTTCTGAAACAGGTGTGGAGATAGAGATTAAATGGAATAACAATTGAATATCTATTTAAAAAGTATTTTAAGAAATAAATACAAAGTATTTAGAGTCCCAAATCCCCTCCTTGCCTGAGCTCGGTGGATATCTGCGAAGTTCATTCTCACCCCAGCTGCAGTCAGGGGTTTATTCTCTGGAGAGGTCTCTGAACTGCAGGATACTAGGGACACACCCTCACCCCAAATCTGGGAAAATATGTTCTTGAAACTACTCATTTTAACCTGGCTTCATTATCCCTTCATTCTTTTTTAAATATTTTTTATTATATTATGTTAGTCACCATACAGTACATCCCTAGTTTTTGATGTAAAGTTCCATGATTCATTACTTTCATTCTGTAACTTTTTATATTCTTAGATGTTTGTATATTCAATACATATATTCACATATCTTTGTACAAAAAAACAGAAGTGAATAAAGGAGGTGAGTTCCCTGCACCTTTGAATCCCGCATCGTAACAGTGAGGACAGAGTACAGTGATATGACTGTGTGGATGATGTAATGTCCTCAGGCATGATCATATGAAGCAAGTTATTTGGTATAAAAGATAGACTGTCATGATATTGGCAGCGTTTATAAAGCATGGTCTGGGGAAGGCTTTGCACGTGGAATGAAATCCAGAATGAGGATTAGAGGTGTCCTTTGGGTTTGTCAGAAGAGACCCACACCCAGAGCCCAAGAATATCAGTGAAAGATGCCACATAAGAAAAGGGATAAAGGAGGGGCACCTGGCTGGCTCAGTCAGAGGCACAAGTGACTCTTCACCTTAGGGTGATGAATTCAAACCCCACATTGAGTGGAGAGGTAAGGGAAATAAATGTAAGAGGGGGGAAAAAAAAGAAAACAAAAGGGATAAAGGAGCTAATCTCATCCCCTATCAGAATTCATGAAAATGAATTGGTCAAATAATGATGGAGGAGGTACAGGAAAAACAAGTTTTCTATGCTTGGGTTTACAAATGCCCGCTTTTGCTATTTTGTGTGGGTTCCTTTCGTGAAGCATTGGTTGATCGCTTTGCTTATTTTCTCATGGGTCTATCATGTGTACTGTATTTGACAACAGAAATATACCACTGCTTTGGCTTTTGGAAGAGGTTTTGTTTTTTGTGTTTTTGTGTGTGTGTGTGTGTGTTTTGTTTTTTTGTTTTTTGTTTTTTTTGTTTTGTTTTGTTTTGTTTTTTGTTTTTGTTTTCTGCTCTTAGCATTGTTGCTGGGCACTGGGGGATAGATTCAAGGGTGGAACATTGCCAAAACCAAAGAAAGTTATTCTTCCTAACAGGCTCTCAGGGACCTCCTGGGTTTACACAGCAGAAAATGCCCATCTCAATATGGAGCCCCAGATTTATTTCTCCACGGGACATGTAAGAATTGGCATTTCTCTGAGCCATTTCTGCACTTTGCAGGGGAAAGATCAGTGATCTGGCTACTTGGGTTGGATCCATTCTTGGCATAACCAGAATGGTGGGGCTGAGAAAGACGGGAATAACAACCCAGGAGACCATGGTGTCCTGTGTGTGTGTGACTGTAGAGTGTGAGCAGTCCCCACAACAAGGTGACAGGACTCATAAGTCCCAAGGTGACACAACACAGGGGCCACTAAGAAGGGATCTGGTTCAATTCATGGGATGTCTTTGTAACACGATGAATGCAGTGGGAGAGGCAGTGTGGACAAGGAAGTCCCTGTGCCTTGAGGGTTCAGAGGTAGCAGAGAGGCCACTTCCCTCCTCAGAATGTCTGACAGCGTCTCTCCTCAGTCTCCCTCCTGCTCATTCCCCTGAAGCACTGGCTTTGCTTCTTTGACTTGAACCTTGGAAACAAGTACCTTCTTCCTCGGGCCCTTTGCACTGGCCATTCCCTCTGCTGGGCACACACTTCCCGCATAATCCTTGATCTATCTCCCTCTCTTATTTGAGTTCTGTGTTCCAATGTCATGTTCTTTGCAGAATTGGCCTAAATACCCATGAAAATAGAATGACCTATTCACTCTACCCTTCTAACTCCCTGTCACCATCTGAAATGATATATATTTTGAAGATTTTATTTATTTCTCTCTCTCTCTCTCTCTGCCTGAATTAACCTGGTGAGTACTCAATATATATCCCTTAAAATTGGAGAGCTATCTCAGTAAAACTGTGGAATACAAGACCCATTAGGGAAAAAAATCTGTTGAAGGAAAAATCGAATAACTAAGATGACATTGGGGACTCTCTTATAGGACACCATATCCATACACAAAATATTAAAATAAATTTATATTGCAAAATATAAAATGTACCATTTCAAATATGTAAGTAATGCACAATTGCATAAAAATCGGTCATGCTATTTCCATCTTTCCTGGAAGTCACCTCCACTACATGGAACCAGAAAATGGTACACAAATTTCAGAATTTCTTCTTCTGGGATTTTCAGAGGACCCAGAACTGCAGCCCCTCATATTTGGGCTTTTCCTCTCCATGTACCTGATCACTGTGTGGAAACCTGCTCCTCATCCTGGCCGTCAGCTCTGACTCCCACCTCCGCACCCCCATGTACTTCTTCCTGGCCAACCTGTCCTTTGTAGACATCTGTTTCACCTCCACCACCATCCCCAAGATGTTGTGGAACATCCAGACTCAGAGCAAAGTCATAACCTTTGCAGACTGCATCACGCAGATGTACTTTTTCACACTCTTTGCCGTGTTGGACGTCTTTCTTCTGAGTGTGATGGCTTATGACCGGTTTGTGGCCATCTGTCACCCCCTGCACTACACGGTCATCATGAACCCCCGGCTCTGTGGACTGCTGGTTCTGGTGTCCTGGGTCATGTGTATCCTGAATTCCTTGTTACAAAGTTTAATGATGTTGCGGCTGTCCTTCTGTACACACTTCCGAATCTCCCACTTTTTTTGTGAACTCAATGAGATGGTCCAACTCGCCTGTTCTGACACCTTTCTTAATAACGTGGTGATGTATTTTGCAGCTGTCCTGCTGGGTGGGGGTGCTTTTGTTGGGATCCTTTACTCTTATTCTAAGATAGTTTCCTCCATACTTAGAATATCATCAGCTCAGGGCAAGTATAAAGCATTTTCCACCTGTGCATCTCACCTCTCAGTTGTCTGTTTATTTTATTGCACGATGCTCGGTGTATACCTTAGCTCTGCTGCTACCCAGAGCTCCCACGCAAGTGCAGTGGCCTCGGTGATGTACACGGTGGCCACGCCCATGCCTGAACCCCTTCATCTACAGTCTGAGGAACAGAGACATAAAGAGGGCTCTGAAAAGAATCATTGGGGTTCCAGTGATGTGAGGGCCCATTGTCCTGGGGCTGAAGAAATGCAGGGCTCCCAGCCTCAGAGCCAGCAGCTGCTATTCGTTGATCAGAATGTGGAAGTGGAATCTGCTCCTTCTATTTATTTCCTGGAATTTCCATTTGTTTGAATTCAACTTCTCCATGCATTTAAGTATTTACTTTATTAAGCTTCTGCTTGTCTGATACATAGTTTTCCCCTTTCTCCATTTTCATATGTCCTCAATGTTTTCCCAAGCTTGAATTACAAATGCCTAGAAATTTCTGTATCTTACATGGGGCAGGTTAGATTCCTTAAAAATAATCTCATTTCAAAGAACTTAAATCCTGCCAAGTAAATTTTCCCCAGCTTTCCTCAAATAATAATCATGGGTTGTATATTCTTATGGAAAGAGAAGTATACTTGGTCACTAAGCCCTTTATATAATTTTATTGTAGGTGAAAATATAAAACTCCAGTTTTCATCTAGAGTCTGTCAGTCTTTTCACATCACTACCTTCACTCCTCGTCCTGATAATATGGATTCTAACCTTGTTCTGGTTAAGTCTCAGGCTCCTGACAGGGATGCTCAGGCTAGGAAAGCCCGGGCACCCCCTGCACCCTGAGCTTGTGGACATTTTCCACAGATGCTTCCCCGACCAGAGCCTCTGCTGTGGCTGCACCAGCCCTTGGGTTCTCATTGTGACTGCAAGACAGGCCTCAGCAGCACCCATCAGAGACTCTAACAAAACCAGGTTTATTCCTCACAGGTCCTGGAGGGCACATAGGTCCCAAAGGCCATTGGGGGAGGTCTCAGAGGGGGAGAGAGGCATTGAGAGGGAGAGAGTTTGAGCGCTGCTAAGGGATCTGTCTTCATTGGGGTCCATGGGTGGGTGGTTAGGGACTTTCGCTCATTTCTTTATTGGTGAATTTAAAACACGGGTGGAGTTGGAGGGTGGACAAATTTGGTGAAGGAGACTGGAGATGGAGATATGCAATGAATAAATCATGGGAATGGGAAGGCACAGCATATGGAATGCAGCCAATGACATTGTAACAGTGATATAACGGGACAGAGGGCAGGTACACTTGAGGTGAACAGAGCAAAACAGAGAGACAATGAATCACTCTGTTGTACGTGTGTATCTTATGTAACATCATGTGTCTATATACTCAAATAAAAAATTAAAGAGAATACAATAAAATATTTTCCTACAGTGCTTAAAAATACCAACAAAACATACAAAGAGAACCCTACTAGAATTTGGCACAGAAAGGGGAAAGTAGGGTCACTCATGGTAGTTATCTAGATTACCAGGGCTTTCTAAATCGGTACTTGGTGGGTGGCCTGCGTGCTAATATAGTAATTGTGTCATACACACAACTGGCAATATGTTAATTTGATTAGTCATCTTTGAAATGGAGGCTTCAGAAATCAAAAGCTTCATGTCAGGCACTTACTCTACAAACATGCTCCTGTATTCCCTAACTGGTCTCCTGGTTCTACGTTGTGGTTCAGCTCAGTGTCCAGGAAGCCCACCCTAGCCACTGCAGGCACTGTCAGCATGTGTATGTCTCCCAGTGGGGTCTGCATGGAAAGACAAATACGAATAAATAGATCTATCTAATACATTCTTAGCATCAGAGACGACCATAAATATGAGGAAGCAAAATTTCATCGCACTCATCTTCTTACTGTGCAAAATATTTCTTATTCATGCAGCGAATGTATTTGTGGAAATATTGCACATTGGTGTCCACAACTGAGGGGGTTTATTCCTTGAGGTGAAGGGTCAGTTAGTGCCATATATATTTATTCCAGAATTATCTTCTGTTTCTACTTGAAAACTTCCAATGCTACCTGATAATATGACACTATTGTCACACGAGTAACCCCCTTTCTTAATATTTGTCACAAATGCTAAGGGACAATGAATGAACAATATCAGCATCACCCATTTTGGTTTTTTTATAATAATATTTTTAAAATTATATTATGTTAGTCACCATACAGTACATCCTTAGTTTTTGATGTAAAGTTCCAGGATTCATTAGTCGCTTATTATTCCCTGTGCACCATGCAATACGTGCCCTCCTTACTACCCATCACCAGCCTATCCCATTCCCCCAGCCCCCTCCCCTCTGAAGCCCTCAGTTTGTTTCTCAGAGTCCATAGTCTCTCATGCTTCTTTCCCCCTTCTGATTACTCCCCTTTCTTTATCCCTTTCTTCTCCTACTGATCTTCCTACTTCTTATGTTCCATAGATGAGTGAAGCCATATCATAATTGTCTTTCTCTGCTTGACTTATTTCACTTAGCATTATCTCCTCCAGTGCCGTCCATGTTGTAGCAAATGTTGAGAAATCGTTCTTTCTGATGGCTGAGCAATATTCCATTGTATATATGGACCACATCTTCTTAATCCAGTCATCTGCTGAAGGGCATCTCGGCTCCTTCCATGATTTAGCTATTGTGGACAATGCTGCTATGAACATTGGGGTGCATATGGCCCTTCTCTTCACTACATCTGTATCTTTGGGGTAAATACCCAGGAGTGCAATGGCTGGGTCATAGGGTAGCTCAATTTTTCACTTTTTAAGGGACCTCCACACTGTTTTCCAGAGTGGCTGTACCAACTTGCATTCCCACCAACAATGTATCACCCATTTCTTCCCTCCTTCCCGCTCAGAAATCTTTTCCACCTGCATGATCAGAGGATGCTTCACAGGAGAGCTGGATGCCCTGCTGGTCATGTGGTCACCAGTTCTTCTGCACAAACGTGCACATCCTTCAAACCATCCCAGAGGGAGCCCTGTTCTGATCGCTTCATATCTGTTCACTTGGATTGTTGTCTCCATCAGCTTTTGCTGTGTAACAGGCTGTCCTTGTCAAATGGGATAGCATAACATCTTCACAATCAACTGGAATTATATGCTAGGGAGCATTTCTGATCTCTGCTGTGTCCTCATTTGTCTGAAGTCAGGTGTGAATCTCTACGTATTTTTTCTAAGGCTTAACCATGGTGTCATGTGTGGCTGTAATGCTCTCCTGTCCCAGCCACTTTATGGGATCTTATTATTACGTTTCCATTTGTAACTTAATCTATTTATAGATAAAAATTAGTCTATCATGTGAATTACTTAAATTTAATTTGTTGTTCAACATCCATATTAACACCTGCTCTCTTCCCCATTAGAAGTGCTGTCTCCCACCCCTCTTAAGTCAGAGTCAGCTGCCTGTGCTCTAGATCCTACCCGTAGCCATGCACCATTAGATCTGTTCCACTGAATCAATCATTGGAGTAAAATTACCCACACTAACCTGCATATGGAAAGCATACACTTTAGTGAACTAAAGGAGCTCCACAAACCTGAAGAGTACATAGTGCAAGTTTCTATTTGTGTATAATTTAAGAATGCCACATAAGTTTTAACTGCTTTGTTAGGTAATTTTTTTAAGTAGGCTCCATACCCACCATAGAGCCCAATGTGGGGCTTGAACTCACGACACTGACATCACTGTCTGAGCTGAGATCAAGAATTGAACACTTAACTGACTGAGCCATCCAGGTGCCCTGCTACTTTATTAGGTAATTTCTAAAACTTCAAGCACCTGAGCCTTGGTCTTCCGATTTCTCAAGGCACTGTTGCATATTGAACATAACTCCATGTGGATATCGTGAGGATGAATGACATGTGTGGAATTTCCTTTTTGTCTCAAAGAAAACATTTCATGGTAAAATGTGTATGTGTGTGTTTGTATACATTTTCTTTCCCATAAGCTCACTCACACAGGTACACACACATTTATGATTTCATCGCTTACATTGAAAGGAAACTGCAGGAAGTTGGAAAGGGTACCAAGAAGAGAATGGACATTTGAATCAACATGATGTAAAAGGATGCAGAAATATAGACACAGAGATGTAAATTACAATGAGTGACCTTAATTTTGATCACGAGCTCCTTTCCTATGTCACTGCCTCAAAGATCCCATAGTCAGGTGCCACGAGGAACTCACTGCACCAGCTGATGGGACAGAATATCTCTAAATCAAATTAAAATTTCCTTCCTAACTACTGTGGGTTTCAACTTAAAATGCCCATTCCCCAAGGAAGCTGATGAATGAATTGAGAAGATTACACTCAGTTTTCTCACGTAATGTTATTGACTTTGTCCATATGAGATTCCTCCCGCTGCTGTAAAGTATCTCCACGCTAGTTTCCTAAAACAAACACATATGTGCTCTTACAGGTCTGGAGGCAGAAGCTTGGAAGGAGTCCCATCAGGCTAATAGCAACATGTCTGCAGGGCTGAGTTCCTTCCAGAGGCTCGGGAGAGAATCTGTTTGCTTTCCAATTCCAGTTTTTATTGCTGGCTGCTGGCATTCCTGGGCTCCTGGCTCTTCCTCCACCTTCAGAGCCAACAAGGCAGCATTTTGAATGTCTCTCCAACACCAACTCCTTTGTTTCCCTCATCAACATTTGGAGGACCTTCGTGATTACCTTCCTCCCACCCAGACAATCAAAGCTTATCTTTTTATCTTGATGGCAGCTAATTAGCAACCCTGTTCAATCTGCTGCCTTAATTTCCTTGTGCTATACAAAATAATTTTTTCATAAGTACTCATTAGGATGTGCACATATTTGGGAGACCCTTCTTCTGTCTTCTAAAAATCTTTTTTAAAAAATTTTATTTAAATTCAATTAACATATCATGTATTATTAGTTTAGAGGTAGAGGTCAATGTTTCATCAGTCTTATAATAACACCCAGTGCTCATTACATCACATGCCCTCCTTATTGCCCATCACCCAGTTACCCCATTCTCCCCACCCCTCTCCCCTCCAGCAACCCTCAGTTTGTTTCCTATGATTAAGAATCTCTTATGGTTTGTCTCCTTCTCTGATTTCATCTTCTTTTATTTTCTCCTCTCTTCCCCTATGATCCTCTCTTTTGTTTCTTAAATTCCACATATGAGTAAGGTCATATGATAGTTGTCTTTCTCTGATTAACTTATTTTGCTTAGCATAACACCCTCTCATTCTAGCCACGTTGTTGAAAAGGCAAGATTTATTTATTTATTTTTTTGATGGCTGAATAGTGTTCCATTTTGTGTGTGTGTGTGTGTATATATATATATATATATATACACACACACACACACACCATTGTGTATATATACATATATATGGGTGTATATATACATATATATATATACATATACATACATATATGTGGGTGTATATATAGTATATATACACACCCACATCTTCTTTATCCATTTATCTGTCGATGGACATCTGGGCCCTTTCCATAGTTTGGCTATTGTGGACACTGTGGCTATAAACATTGGGGTGCAGGTGCCCTTTAGATCACTATGCTTGTATCCTTTGGGGTAAATACCAAGTAGTGCAATTGCTGGGTCATAGGGTAGCTCTATTTTTAACTCCTTGAGGAACCTCTGTATTGTTTTCCAGAGTGGCTGGACCAGCCTGCATTCTCACCAACAGTGGAAGAGGGTTCCCCTTCTCCACAACCTTGCCAACATCTGTTGCTTCCTGACTTGTTAACTTTAGTCATTGTGACCCGTGTGAGATGATATCTCATTATGGTTTTGATTTGTATTTCCCTGATGTGGAGTATGTTTTCATGTGTCTGGTGGCCATTTGTATGTCTTCTTCAGAGAAATGTCTGTTCATGTCTTCTGCCCAGTTCTTGATTGGATTATTTGTTTTTTGGGTGTTGAGTTTGAGAAGTTCTTTTTCAAAAGTCTTTTTCAAAAGTATATTGTTTTCAAGTGTACACATCATGATTTGACAAGTTTATACATTATGCTCTGCTCACCCTAAATGTGGCTACCGTCTGTCTCCATACAACACTATTACAATGTATTGACTGTAGTCCTTATGCTGTGACTTTTATTCCTGTGACCTACTCATTCCATAACTGAAAGCCTCTGTCTCCCATTGCTGTACTCCAGAAATTAATGTAACCTGTGTGTCAACTCTACTAGAAACTACTATAAAATATAAATATAAATATAAAACAATAAATATACATAAAAAATGGAAAACAAAACCACGTGTATTATTTTGTGTCACTCAAGGGCCTGTATATAAAAGAAACATAGAATTTGCACAGCTTCTAGAATAAGTGAATACCCTTTTCCTTCAAAATTACAGGCAGTGGCAATTTTTGGTGCAGAAGACCTAAAACACCCTGCACCTAACTCTAACGCAGGATCACAGCCTTGCTAATCAAAGAGTGGTCCACAGACCGACCCGAGCATCAACAGCAACTGCGAGCTTGCCATAAAGGCAGAATCTCTGGGCCACTCAGACCTGCGATCAGATTCTGCATTTGTAGCGGGATCCGTGTGGATTCATGGATTCCTCGTAGACAACTTGAAGTTGGAGAAAAGCTGTTCTAGAAAAGGTTTTCTCACTTCTTCCCTTTGACACTTGGGAGAGCGTAATTCTATTTTTGGAGGCTCCTTTCTTGTGGATGTAGGTGTTTAGAGCATCAGACATTACCAGACATCTGCAGAGGAAAATTTATTTCTGGTTGAGAACCACTGTCCCAGAGCTTGAGAACTAGAAGCTTCCTGAGAGAATCACACTCAAGACCCACCACGTACTTGAACATGAACATGGGGCAGATCACTAGATGCCACCAAGCGCCATTCCTACGCGGAGAATGGAGCTGGGAAATGTACTTCCACAGGGATAACACATTTGCAAAAATATAATCAAACAATCTGCAAAAGGTGCTCAGTACAAGTGATGCTCGCACAAAGACCTAGTTATTTCATTTATAACTAACAAGCGTTTTATAATGAAGGACTAAATGACAGCTCTATACTTGTGATAAGGTAAGAAATTCTAATTGTAATGGCAAAGAACCCTTTTTTTTTCCCCTTAAGTAGGCTTCACTCCCAGCTCAGAGCCCATCACAGGCTTGAACTCACGACTCAGATTAAGGGTTGGATGTTTAACACACTGAGCCACCCACTTGCCACTTGTAAGGGCAAGACTGTCTTGATGTCGATGTGTGTCGTGCCCAACATTTATTATCAAGAATCTGAAACCAGGGGCACCTGGGTAGCGCAGTCGTTAAGCGTCTGCCTTTTGCTCAGGGCGTGATCCCGACGTTCCGGGATCGAGCCCCACATTGGACTCCTCCGCTGGGAGCCTGATTCTTCCTCTCCCACTCCCCTGCTGTGTTCCCTCTCTCGCTGGCTGTCTCTCTCTCTCTCTCTCT
>NW_023253671.1:212756-230891 GCF_002007445.2 Ailuropoda melanoleuca | reverse complement strand
TGGCAATTTTTTGGTGCAGAAGACCTAAAACACCCTGCACCTAACTCTAACGCAGGATCACAGCCTTGCTAATCAAAGAGTGGTCCACAGACCAGGACCCGAGCATCAACAGCAACTGCGAGCTTGCCATAAAGGCAGAATCTCTGGGCCACTCAGACCTGCGATCAGATTCTGCATTTGTAGCGGGATCCGTGTGGATTCATGGATTCCTCGTAGACAACTTGAAGTTGGAGAAAAGCTGTTCTAGAAAAGGTTTTCTCACTTCTTCCCTTTGACACTTGGGAGAGCGTAATTCTATTTTTGGAGGCTCCTTTCTTGTGGATGTAGGTGTTTAGAGCATCAGACATTACCAGACATCTGCAGAGGAAAATTTATTTCTGGTTGAGAACCACTGTCCCAGAGCTTGAGAACTAGAAGCTTCCTGAGAGAATCACACTCAAGACCCACCACGTACTTGAACATGAACATGGGGCAGATCACTAGATGCCACCAAGCGCCATTCCTACGCGGAGAATGGAGCTGGGAAATGTACTTCCACAGGGATAACACATTTGCAAAAATATAATCAAACAATCTGCAAAAGGTGCTCAGTACAAGTGATGCTCGCACAAAGACCTAGTTATTTCATTTATAACTAACAAGCGTTTTATAATGAAGGACTAAATGACAGCTCTATACTTGTGATAAGGTAAGAAATTCTAATTGTAATGGCAAAGAACCCTTTTTTTTTCCCCTTAAGTAGGCTTCACTCCCAGCTCAGAGCCCATCACAGGCTTGAACTCACGACTCAGATTAAGGGTTGGATGTTTAACACACTGAGCCACCCACTTGCCACTTGTAAGGGCAAGACTGTCTTGATGTCGATGTGTGTCGTGCCCAACATTTATTATCAAGAATCTGAAACCAGGGGCACCTGGGTAGCGCAGTCGTTAAGCGTCTGCCTTTTGCTCAGGGCGTGATCCCGACGTTCCGGGATCGAGCCCCACATTGGACTCCTCCGCTGGGAGCCTGATTCTTCCTCTCCCACTCCCCTGCTGTGTTCCCTCTCTCGCTGGCTGTCTCTCTCTCTCTCTCTCTGTCAAATGAATAAATAAAATCTTTAAAAAAGAAAAAGAATCTGAAACCAATTACCAGCAAAAAGTTGAACAAAAGTCCAAATGGCTGCACCAATGCTTCAGCAAAGCTCAATTTTAAAGGAACCCATTTCTCCACTTCCTTCTCAGCCTTTTGTTCTAAGAACCCAGGACTACCCCAAAGACAGGACAAAGGAGGCTGGTAGCAAGTACCCAATTTCTGTCAAAACCAGCTAGATCCTGTATTTCCCTGTCAAACCGCAGCCCCTTCCTCCGGACTGGCCTGGAGGTTTGGAAGGGTGTAGCCTGGGGCAGCGCCTTTGCCTGGCAAGCAGTAAAGCTAGTGTTCTTTATCCCCAAGTCGGCTTTCCCATTACACTTTGACTCTGACGCTCGGGGGTCAGTATTCAACAACAAACCAGCTTCCCCGCCTTATTAAAATAATAATAATAATAATTAACAATAATAATAAACCCTGTCAGAGACAGCAGGGCTGGGTCCTCAGCACATGTCAATGCTTTGAAGATAAAGAGACCTAACCCAGGCAGGTTACTCTGGCTTAGACTTGGAGAAAATTATAACTTGGAGCAGAGATAAGATGCTAGGAGAGTTACGGAGCAGGAAGGTGGCAAGTTCAGAGAAAGGGAGTGAAAGAAAGCAACGAGAATTTAAATAAAAGCTTAGAAAAACCCCTAGATTCACTACTTTTTTTTAATATTTTTATTTATTTATTTATTTATTTATTTATTTATTTATTTGAGAGAGAGTGGGAGCGCACAAACAGGGGGTGCAGAAGAGGGAGAGGGAGAAGCAGGCTCCCCGTGGAGCAAGGAGGCTTACATGGGGCTGGACCCCAGGACCCCAGGACCATGACCCAAGCCAAAGGCTCAATAGACTCAATAGACTGAACCACCCAGGGGCCGGATCGATTCACTACTTCCTCAAACGGGTCTCTTGGGAACAAAGATTCATTAGAGAAATTTCTCTGTGTGCAAAACAGGTTTCCACTTGGGAACCAGGCTGGAATCACAAGAGGGAAATTGGTCGAATGACCTGACACAGGGTGCTGTAAATACCTCCTCGTCCCAAGTCGATCAGCCTGTGCAACCTTGAATGGGAAGGGCCATGCTTCTTGTCTGTTTGTCCTGAGTCCTAATTCTGGCTGGAGTCCAATGCTTCACTCCATCCTGCTGTCTCGGCTGAGGTCAGAGCTTTATTCTCTGTCATCTGCTGTCCAGAGAGGAATTCAGACTCCCACAAGGACACCTTCCTGTCACACACCCAGCCAGGTGACTTTAACATCCCAGTGAACCATGGATGACAGGGTCAGAGAGAATGGAAGCCAAGAACATTGACCCATCACCACCTGAGGCCCAATTCAACCTAGCTCAGAGTGAGTAATCACTGTATTTGTTTGCTTGATTAAATAATTAATGTGATTATTCAAGGCTAATACCAATTTCACAGAGTGAACTGCTACTCACGCTTTTGATAGTCTTTCATAATCTTTGTGATTAAAGTGCTATTATAGCGATGCTAGAAAAAGTATGTTGAGGTTGTTACACTTAGTGTGTGGTTCTAATCGGGTTTGAGTCTGTCCTCCCAGGGGGGTCACTGATCACTATTGGGAGCCAGCTTCGCCTGTCACACTGAGAGGGGTACATGGAGAGACCCTGGGGTAAAGAACATCAGCATTGGAACACAGCTGCCTTCGAGTTCTGCCTTCTTCCTTGTAACACTTACTATCCTGCAGGCAAATTCAGAGGAACCCCTTGGCTACTAGTTTAAAGTTCTAACCACAAACAATGTAACAGCTCTGTAAGTTTGCTCTGGAAAGCTGCTGGGTGATAGAATGTTTGTAGTTTTCTTTTCTCTTTCTTTTCTCTTTCTTTCTTTTTTCTTTCTTTCTTTCTTTCTTTCTTTCTTTCTTTCTTTCTTTCTTCTTTCTCTTCTTTCTTTTTTCAATTGCAAGGTACAGTTTTAATAGAGTTTCAAACAAGCAAATATAAGTGTATATTGTTTGGGAATGTTTCCATATGTGATCAATGAAAATAAAGCAAGGGAATATTATGTTTTACCTTTTGATATTTATTTCTAAAGTAACTGTATTTTTCAGATAATACAGTTTTTTTAATAATAATTTTTTATTATATTATGTTAGTCACCATACAGTACATCCCTAGTTTTTGATGTGAAGTTCGATGATTCATTAGTTGCGTATAACACCCAGCGCACCATGCAATACGTGCCCTCCTTACTACCCATCACCAGTCTATCATTCCCCCACCCTCCCCTCCAAAGCCCTCAGTTTGTTTCTCAGAGTCCATAGTCTCTCATGCTTCAGTCCCCCTTCTGATTACCCCCCCTTTCTTTATCCCTTTCTTCTCCTACCGATCTTCCTACTTCTTATGTTCCATAGATGAGTGAAACCATGTGATAATTGTCTTTCTCTGCTTGACCTACGTCGCTTAGCATTATCTCCTCCAGTTTCAGGAAACTTCAGATACTTGATGACCATTCTGATCGTCCTTTTCTATTCTATACCCATAGGTTATTATCTTCTTATTTTTAAAATATGATCAGCATTTCAGATGATGTCCTCCGATCATTGTTTCTCAATTGATGTTTGGAACATATTTTAACCATAAAAGTTGTAAGTTTGATTTAAATATATCTACTGTCTTTCTTCGGAGTTTCTTAGCTTATTTAAGTGGTGCTGCCCACCTGTAAGTTTTATATGTAGTTTTCTTTCTTTCTTTCTTTCTTTTTCTTTCTTTCTTTCTTTCTTTCTTTCTTTCTTTCTTTCTTTCTTTCTTCCTTCCTTCCTTCCTTCCTTCCTTCCTTCCTTCCTTCCTTTCTTTCTTTCTTTCTTTCTTTCTTTCTTTCTTTCCTTCTCTTTCTTTCTTCTTCTTCTTTTTTTTTTTTAGATTTTACGTATTTATTAGAAAGAGAGAGAGAGCATGAGCAGGGGGAGGGGCAGGCAGAGGGAGAGGGAGAAGCAGGCTCCCCACTGATCCGGGAGCCAGATGCTGGGCTGGGTCCCAGGACCCTGAAATCATGACCTGAGCTGAAGGCAGACCCTTAACTGACTACACCCCTCAGACGCCCTATATGCAGTTTTCTTGCTGTCCTACTACATTGTGTAGTTACACTTACCCTGAGGTCATCATCCCTCTCGGTTTTGGTAGGATCTGAGGGAGGGGATTGATTTCATATTCTTCCAGACAGATATCCCTTTATGCCTGCATTTATTTAGCAATTCAAACTTTCCCACCAAAATGAAATACAACCTTGCCGTGTGGTAAGATGAGACCCAATTCCTGACTCATTTAACAAATAAAAAGTGAGCATCTAGGAACATTATATATTATATTCTTTTGTTTGTTTTTGCCCACCTTTTGTCGTATTGTGTATACTTCCTTTGTGAAGTGTTGGTTTTCTCTTTGCTCATTTTTTCCCCTTGGGTCTCTCATATGTAAGATTTTTATTTTATAGATGTATCACTTCTTTTGTCTTTTGGGTGAGTTTAATGTGTTCTCATGTTATTTGTGCTCGCCGTCAGGGCATGTAACCAGGGGTGCAATGCCTCCAGAAACAAGGGAGAGGATTCTTCCTCACAGTCTCTCAGGGATACCTGGCTTATTCCTCTCCCTCATTCATTTTGTTCCCCCTTCTCCCTCACTCTTTGTCTTTCCACTTCTCAAACAGATTCTTCTTTTTTTAATGTTCGTGAAATATACAGCAGAAAATACCCATCCCAATATGGAGCCCCAAATCTATTTGTCCATTTGAGGAGTAAGAATTGGCGCTTCTGTGAGCCATTTCTGCATTTTGTAGAGGAATGATCACTGACCTGGCCTTCTTGGGTTGAATCAACTCCTGGCATCAGCAGGATGGCGGGGCTGAGAAAGACAGTTGAATAACACAACCCAGGAGGCCACGAGGTCCTGTGTGTGGGTGACTGTAGAGTGTGAGCAGTCCCCATAACAGGGTGCCAGGACTCATAAATCCCAAGGTGACACAACACAAGGGACAGAACTCGACGGAGAGAGGCCACTGAGAGGGGATCTTGTTCAATTCATGGGATACCTTTGCAACAAGGTGCATACAGTGGGACAGGCAGTGTGGACAAGGATGTCCTGGCGCCTTGAGGGTTCAGAGGTAGCAGAGAGGCCACGTCCTTCCTTAGCATGTCTGACAGCATCTCTCCTCAGTCTCCCTCTGGCTCATTCCCCTGAAGCACTGGCTTTGCTTCTTTGAGTTGAACATTGGAAACAAGTACCTTCTTCCTCAGGGCCGTTGCAATGGCCATTCCCTCTGCCAGGCACACACTTCCACACAACAATGAAAATAAGAATGTTCTATTCCATCTCTGCTTTATCCTTGCTTTCCTTTTTTTTCCCAGAAACCCCTGACCATCTACAAAGGTGTAATTCTTTTATCTACTCATGCATTTTATTTTTTCCATCGCTGTAGGGACTTTTGTTCTTAAGTAGCCTATGCTCATTGGGGCGCCTGGGTGGCACAGCGGTTAAGCGTCTGCCTTCGGCTCAGGGCGTGATCCCGGCGTTGTGGGATCGAGCCCCACATCAGGCTCCTCTGCTATGAGCCTGCTTCTTCCTCTCCCACTCCCCCTGCTTGTGTTCCCTCTCTCGCTGGCTGTCTCTATCTCTGTCAAATAAACAAATAAAATCTTTAAAAAAAAAAAAAGTAGCCTATGCTCATTGCTTATGTAGCGCCTGAAACACCATCAGCAGTTAATTTATATTCCTGGAATATTGGAAGAATTTCTTAGTAAAACTACAAAATACATGATTTCTTAGGAAAGAAGCTAATTAAACAAACAAACAAACCAGATGTGGCAGAGGAGATCCTCTAGAAGGGACCATATCCATACACAACTTATTAAAAATTATTTCGGAGGACGTGGTTGGGTACTTCCAATGAGCATCTGACTCTTGATCTCAGCTAGGTTTTTTTTTTTTTAAGATTGTATTTATTTATTTGACAGAGAAAGAGAGAGCAAGAGAGAGATCTCAGCCAGGGGTCGGGGAAGAAGAAGCAGACTTCCCACTTAGCGGGAGCCAGAAGCGGGGCTCAAACCCAGAACTCTGGGATAATGACCAGAGGTGAAGGCAAATGCTTGACTGAGCCACCCAGGTGCCCCCAGCTCAGATCTTGTCTAAGGTCCTCAGTACAAGCCCCATGTTCCATACTGGGCATGGAGCCCACTTAAAAACAAAAACAATTAACAAAATAAAAAGTATGTCTGGCCTGCAAAATATAAAATGTAGCATTTCAAATCTGTGAGTAACACAAGTTTGATAACATGAATAACATTCATTTTATTTCCCTCTTTTCCAGAAATCACATCCACCACATGGAACCAGAAAATGATACACAAATTTCTGAATTTTTTCTTCTGGGATTTTCAGAGAAACCAGAACTGCAGCCCCTCCTATTTGGGCTTTTCCTCTCCATGTACCTGATCACTGTGTTTGGAAACCTGCTCCTCATCCTGGCCGTCAGCTCTGACTCCCACCTCCACACCCCCATGTACTTCTTCCTGGCCAATCTGTCCTTTGTAGACATCTGCTTCACCTCCACCACCATTCCCAAGATGCTGTGGAACATCCAGACTCGGAGCAAAGTCATAACCTATGCAGGCTGCGTTACTCAGATTTATTTCCTCATACTCTTTGCCGTGTTGGACGTCTTTCTCCTGAGTGTGATGGCCTATGACCGCTTTGTGGCCATCTGTCACCCCCTGCACTACATGGTCATCATGAACCCACGGCTCTGTGGAAAGCTGGTGATGGTGTCCTGGATCATGTGTGTCCTGAATTCCTTGTTACAAAGCTTAATGATGTTGCGGCTGTCCTTCTGTTCACACTTGCACATCCCCCACTTTTTTTGTGAACTCAATGAGATGGTCCAACTCGCCTGTTCTGACACCTTTCTTAATAACTTGGTGATGTATTTTGCAGCTGTCCTGCTGGGTGGGGGTCCTTTTGCTGGGATCCTTTACTCTTATTCTAAGATAGCTTCTTCCATACATAGAATATCATCAGCTCAGGGCAAGTATAAAGCATTTTCCACCTGTGCATCTCACCTCTCAGTTGTCTGTTTATTTTATTGCACGATGCTCGGTGTGTACCTTAGCTCTGCTGCTACCCAGAGCTCCCACGCAAGTGCAGTGGCCTCGGTGATGTACACGGTGGTCACACCCATGCTGAACCCCTTCATCTACAGCCTGAGGAACACAGACATAAAGAGGGGTTTGAAAAGAATCATTGGGGCTCCAGTGATGTGAGGGTCCATCGTCCTGGGGCTGAAGGAGTGCCCATGATTGCAGGGCTCCCAGCCTCAGAGCCAGGAACTGCTATTCTTTGATCAGACTCTGGCCATAGGTCTGATCCTTCTATTTATTTCCTGGATTTTCCATTTGTTTGAATTCAACGGTCTTCATATGTTTAAGTACTCACTTTTTAAGCCTCTAATGTTTCTGATATACAGACAGAATCCCTTTTCTCCATTTTCAAAGGATCCCAATGTTTCCCCCAATTTTGGATCACAAGAGCCTGGAAATTTCTGTATCTTAATGGTACATGTTGGATTTCTTAAAAATAATTTCAATTCAAGTGACTTATACCATGTCAAGTAAATTTTCCTTATTTTTCCTAAAATAATAATCATGAGTTGTATGCTTCATATAGAAGAAAGTACACTTGGCTTCTAAGCCCCTCATATAACTTTATTGTAGAGGAAAATACAAAACCCAGTTTTAACCTTGAGTCTGTCAGTCTTTTTACATCTCTACCTTCATTCCTCTTCCTCATCACTGTTCCCTTTAAGTCTCAGGCTCCTGACAGGGATGCTCAAGCTAGGAAAGCCCGGACAGTCCCCTGTGCCCTCTGCTTGTGGACATTCCCACAGATGCTTCCCTGACCAGAGCCTCTGCTGTGGCTGCACCAGCCCTTGGGTTCTCACTGTGACTGCAAGGCAGGCCTCAGCAGCACCCATCAGAGAACTCTAACAAAACCAGGTCTAGTCCTCCCAGGTCCTGGAGGGCACAGGGGATCCCAAAGGCTTTTCCAGAGGTTTCAAAGGGGAGAGACACACTGAGAGGGAGGAAGGGAGTGAGCTCCCCTGAGGGATCTGCATTTATTAGGGTCCATGGCCAGAGTGGTTAAGGGTTTGTGGATTTACCCCTTTGTAGAATTTTATATGAGTAGACATTGGGTGCTGAAGGGGAAAGGGGGGTCACTAAGGTGTCCGTATGGAGGTGACCCAGGGCTCTCTGAAGAGGTACTTCATGGCTGGGACCGCCTGAGGGCTTATCTGGTAATAGTGTCCCACACCTGGCAGTGTGCTTACTCACCATGGCTGTCTTTGAAATGGATGCCTCAGAAATCAAAAGCTTAGTGTCAGGGACTTTCTCTACAAACATGCTGCTGTGTTTCCTAACCAGTCCCCTGCTTTTATTCTGTGATACGGGTCAGTGTCCAGTGTCCAGAAAGCCCACCAGAGCCTCTGGGAAGCACTGAGTAGCAAAAATCTCTCTCCCAGTGGCGTCTACATGGAAAGGCAAATTGGAATGAATAGATGATCCTGGTGTGTTCCTTGTGTCAGGGTGATTGTAAATATGATGAAGAAACGTTTCAAACACTCATTTTGTTACTACACAAAATATTTTCCTTCCTCCCTCCCTTCCTTCCTCCCTCCCTCCCTCCCTCCCTCCCTTCCTTCCTTCCTTCCTTCCTTCCTTCCTTCCTTCCTTCCTTCCTTCCTTCTTTCCTTCCTTTTCTTCTGGTCCTCCTTCTCCTCCTCCACCTTCTTCTTCTTTTTTCCATCACAGTTCATGCTGTGCATCTATTTGTTGAAGCATGGAAGATGTGTGCCCACAACTGAGTAGGTTTATTTATTCATTGAGGTGAAGCATTGGTTCGTGTCCTGTATGTTTCATCACTGAATTATCTTCTTGTTTCTACTTTAAAACTTCCACTGCTACCTGCTAATATGACGCTTTCTATTGGCACAGGAAATGACTCCCTTTTCCTGATATTTGCCACACATGCTAAGGGATGGTCAATGAACAGTACCAGCATCACTCATTTTTACCCCCTTCCTGCTCAGAAGTCTCTTCCACCTGTGTGATCAGAAGACACTTCACAGGAGAGCTGGATGTCCTGCTGGTCGTGTGGTTCAGGGTCACCAGTTCTTCTGCACAAACATGCACGTCCTTCAAACTCTCCCAGTGACCTGGAAGGATCCCACATATTGTCACCTGGTCATAAAGCCATCAGAAATAGACGTGAATAACAATGACCATGACTGGTCTCCTCATTTGTCAGATCCTGTGCCACAGGTAAAGGCAGCACATGATCTAACTGCCTCAGGTCTGTTCACTTGGGTGATTGTGTCAGTCAGCTCTCGCTGTGTAACAGGCTGTCCTTGTCAAATGGGATATCATACTGATGTGTGGTTGCCAAGCGCAAAGTTTAAGAGAGAATTCCTGAGCCATTTTAAATGCAACATGTGCTTTTATTATAGGTCAGAACTCCTAGATGAAAAGAGTGGCATGGAACTGTGAAAATGACTGGTTGTATAGTTTTGAGTTTATGGATGGAGGGGGTACAGATAATGGAAGTTTCTAAAGAATTTGTATATGTTGGACGTGAGGTTTACAATCCTTAGAGATCTGGCTATTGTCAAGATAAGCTTCTATTTAGGGTCTAGCAAAACATCAGCATTCATATGGTTTCACTCATTTGTGGAACACAAGAAATAGCAGGGAGATAGGTAGGAGAAGGAAGGGAAGAATGAAGGGGGGGTAAACAGAAGGGGGAATGAACCACGAGAGACTATGGACTCTGGGAAAGAAACTGAGAGCTTCAGAGGAGAGGGGGGTGGGGGACTGGGATAGGTCGGTGTTGGGTAGTAAGGAGGGCACGTATTGCATGGTGCACTGCGTGTTATATACAAACAATGAATCAGGGAACACTACATCAAAAAGAAGAAGAAGGAAAAGGAGGAGGAAGAAGAGGAGAAGAAGAAGAAGAGGGAGTTAAGGGGAAAAAAGAAAACAAAAACCATCAACATTAAGGCAGCCATGAGTTCCTGGAGGAGTGTCACACTCTGCCTGTCTCAGGGATTCATCAAGGGCTGCAGGTTGTAAGGAGATTGACTTCTAGCTACATTTCTCTTACCTTTGTTCTCCTCATCAGTAATCCCTTTACAATCAATTAGCATTATTTCTGGGAGGCATTTCTGATCTCTGCTGGGCTCCTCATGGGTCTGGAGTCAGGAGTGAATCTGCATGTATTTCTAAGGCTCATCCATGGTATTGTACATGGTTGTAGTGCTTCTCTGTACCAGTCAACTTATGGTCTTATTACTACATTTCCATATGTAAGTTATTCTTCTATTTATGAATTAAATGAACTTTTGTGAATTATTTGAATTTCATCCCCTGTTCCCCCATCCACGAAACACTTGCTTTCCTTCCTGTTAGAAGAGCTACCCAAAACTTCGTGGAGAGTCACTGTGCTCTAATCCCACTCTTTGCCTTGGACCAGAGATAATTCCCCACATAATTACACCATTGGAGTATAATGACACACAATAGCTGCATATTCAGAGTGCACAATTTGATGAATTAAAGAGCCATCACAAACGTGAAGAGTACACAATGTATGTTTCCATCTGTGCGTAATTCAAGACTTTACATCAGCTTGAACTGTTTTGTTAGGTAATTGTTAAACATTTTAGCTCCCTGAGACTCGCTTTCCTTATTTCAGAGGGCGGTGTAAAATGTAAACATAACTTTATATGAATCCTGTTAGAAAAGAATGAAATGGTTGGACGTTAATTTTTTGTTTCAAAGAAAACATGCCAGCGTGGTTATGTCTTCTCTATGTGTGTGTGCGTGTTATGCAATTTTCTTTCAAATAAGCACAGTCCTAACTTCGGTACACACACAGTCAATCAGTTATTTTGTCTTTTGTGTTGAAAGGAAACCTGAGAGACAGTGGAGAGGATAGCACTGAAAAGGATGAATGGTTGATCAACACGAAATAAAAGGATTCAAAATATGGGCACAAAACTGCAAATTACAATGTGTGACTTTAACTTTGATGATGCGATCCCTTCCTATGCCACTGCCTCAAAGGTCTCTGATTCAGGCCACGTGCACATCTATGCCTCGAGGAATTCACTGCACCAGCTGATACCTCCAAATCAAATTAAAATTTCCTTTCTACCTACTGTGGGTTTCAACTTAAAATGCCCATTACCCAGGGAAGCTGAAGAATGAATTGAGAAGATTACCCTGAGTTCCCTCAAATACTGTTATTGACTCTGTCCACATGAGATTCCTCCTGCTGCTATAAAATATCCCCACACTAGTTGCTTAAAGCAAACACACATGTGCTCTTACAGTTCTGGAGTCAGAAGCTTGGAAGGAGTCCCAGGTGTGGTTGAGCTCCTTCTAGAGGCACAGGGGAGAATCTGTTTTCTTTCCCATTACAGTCCCTCTGGCTGATCACCTGATTCCTGGGCTCCTGGCTCTTCCTCCACCTTCAGAGCCAACAGGGTTCCATTTTGAATGGTTCTCGAACACCAACTCTTTTGCCTTCCTCATCAGCATTGGGAGGACTGTTGTGACTACCTTAGTCCCACCTGGACATTTATAGCTAATCTCTGTTAGAGATTTGGTATGAACATCTCTAATGTTAACCGATAGCATCCCTGTTCAATCTGCCGTCTTACTCTTTCTTTGCTATAAGAAGTAACACATTGAAGGTCCTGGGGATTAAGATGTGGGCATATTTGGGAGGGCCTTATTCTGCCTTCTTCAATGTCTTTTTCAGAAATGTATTATTTTGTGTCACTCATAAAAGCAAGAAAGGTGGAATTTACACAGCCTCATGAAGGAACGAATACACTGGTGAGGGAAACAAAGGCAAGAGAAATGTAGCTTCAATGAAATCTCCTTACAGCTTGCAGCCGACAGATGGATACCGGAAACAGGCAGAGCATGACATTCCTCAAGGAATTCCTGGCTGCCTTAATGCCTAATGTTTTGTTTTATTAAAGACCAATGTCAACTTATCGAACAGCAGCAAGCCCCTCAAGGTCCTGAAAGCCTTGCTTGCAAATTCCTGAGAGACTTACTCAATCCCTACCATTCAGTAACTACAAAGTATATCATCAGTCACTCCTCACCATCCCAGTGCAGCTCTTTCTGCCCACGGGCCCTGTCCCCATGCCCTAATAAAATATCCTTTTGTGCACTGTAAAACTTTCAAGAATTCTCTCTTGACCTTTGGGCTTGATGATCCCTCGTCATACACTATTCCTTCAAAATTACACACAAAGATGGTATTTGGTGCAGAACACGTAAAACCACCGACAGCTATCTCTTCCAAAGGAACACAGCCCTGCTAACTGAGGAATCGTCCATAGGCCAGGACCCGCACAACAGCATCCCCCGGGAGCTTGCCAGAAATGCAGACTCTCTGGGCGGCCCAGGACCTGTGATCAGATCCTGCATTTGCAGTGGGATCCGTGTGCACGCACGGGCACGCTGACGTTGGAGAGATGCTGGTCTAGATGGATTTCTCAGCGTTTACAGTTGGCATGTGTGGCAGGATGGTAATGTGTTGGGGGTGCTTTCCTTTGGATAGTAGGTGTTCAGCTGCTGCCCATCAGACACCAGACATCCCAGGAGGAAAATTCATTTCTGATTGAGAAGCAATGCCTCAGAACTTGAGAACTAGAAGCTTCCTGACAGAATGACAACCAAGGCCACCAAATACTCGAATATTTAATATGAACAGATCCCTAGGCAGTGCCAAGCACCGTCCCTACAATGTAGAATGGAGTTCCTAAATGTACGTCCTCAGGGATAAGATGCTTAGAAACATTAAATCAAACAATCCATATGACACGTGAAGCTCCCATTATATAATACATAAAAAGGTCTCAACACGTGTGTTATAATTACTAACCATTTTATAATAAGGGACTAAATGACAGTTCTTAATTTGTACAAAGTAAGAAATTCCTAATTGTAATGACCAACGTGTCTTGAAGCCAGTGTGTGTAGTGGCCAATGTTTATTATCAGAAGAACCCTCTTCCCTGCCTTATTGAAAAGAAGAATAGACCCTGTCTGGAGATAGCAGGGCTGGGTCCTCACCACATGTCAATGTTTTGAAGATAAAGAGACCTAATCCAGGTGTGGACCTTAATCTTAGACTTGGAGAAAATTATAACTCGCAGCTGAAATAAGGTGCTGGGGAATTCACACATCAGGAAGGGGGCAAGTTCAGGGAAAAAGAGTAAAAGAAACAAAAGAACTGGATTCACTTGACCTCTAACCTAGTCTTCTGGGAACTGAGATTGATAAGTAAAGACATCCTTTTTGCCCAGAGGACTTTTCCACTTGGGAATCATGTGCATAGAAGATAGAGCCACAAGAGGGAAATGTGCTAATGAGCAGACACAGAAGCTCTAAACACCTCCTAGTCCCCAGTCCATCAGACTTTGCAACCTTGGACGGGAAGGGCCGCGCTCTTTGTCTGTTTGTTATGAGTCCTAATTCTTGCTGGGGGCCAATGCTTCACTCCTCCCTACTGTCTCAGCTGAGGTCAGAGCTTTAGTCTCTATCATCTGCTGTCCAGGGAGGAATTCAGACTTTCACAAGGACACATTCCTGTCACACACCCAGCCAGGTGAGTCCAACCCCTCAGTGAACCATAGATGATAGGGTCAGAGAGACTGGAAGTCGAGAACATTGACCCATCACCACCTGAGGCCCAATTACCCTAGCTCAGAGTGAGTGATCACTGTGTTTGTTTGCTTGATTAAGTAATTAATGCATTTATTCAGTACTGATACCAATTTCACAGAGTGACTGCTACTCACACTTTTGATAGTCTTTCATAATCTTTATGATTAAACTGCTATTATAGCGATGCTAGAAAAAGTGTGTTGAGATTCTTACACTGAATGTGTGGTTCTAATCCGGTGTGAGGTTGTCCCCCGGGGGGGTCACTGATCACTGTCTGGAACCAGCTTGGCTTGTCACACTGAGAGGGGTGCCTGGAGAGACCCTGGGGTAAAGAACATCAGTATTTGGAACACAGCTGCCTTTGGTTCTGCCTTCTTCCTTCTAACACTTACTTCCTGCAACAAATTCAGAGGCACCCTTTGCGTGCTAGTTTAAAAGTTCTAGCCTCAAACAATGTACCAGCTCTGTATGTTTGATCCCGAACGCTGCTGGGTGATAGAATGTTTGTAGTTTTCTTAAACTATCCCTCAGTTTCAGGAAACTTCAGATATTCGATGACCATTCTGATCGGCCTTTTCTATTCTATACCCATAGGTTATTCTCTTCTTATTTTTCAAACATGATCAGCATTTCAAATGATGTCCTCCGATCATTGTTTCTCAAATGATGTTTGGAACATATTTTGACCATAAAAGTTGTAAGTTTGATTTAAATATATCTATTGTCTTTTTTTTTTATAATGCAGTTCTCAGTAAGTGGGTAATAACATTTATTTTAATTCACAGGAGTCAGAAAAAAAATCCACAATGAATCTTTACTGTGGAACGCTTCCAAAAGTAACAAAAGTAGAACGAAGAGTTTAATAAAACCCTACGCACCCAGCATTCTTGTACAAACAATTACCAACATACCCCAACTTTTATCCACCCACTTCTCCCCACTTCCTCCGCAGGGTTGTGTGGAAGCAAATTCAATGTATCTTACCATTTCTTCCGTAAACACTTCTGTTCCTATCTCCAAAAGGAAATCCATCATTTCGAAGAATAAAATGTTAAATGAATGGCAAAAAAAAAATATATATATATATATATAGAGAGAGAGAGAGAGAGAGATAGATATCTACTGTCTTTCTTCAGAGTTTCTTGGCTTATTTAAGTGGCGCTGCCCACCTGTAAGTTTTATATATAGTTTTCTTTCTTTTCTTTCTCTTTCTTTTTTAGATTTTAATTATTTATTAGAGAGAGAGAGCATGAGCAGGGTGAGGGGCAGGCAGAGGGAGAGGGAGAAGCAGACTCCCCAATAAGCAGGGAGCCAGATGCTGGGCTGGGTCCCAGGACCCTGAGATCATGACCTGAGTAAAAGGCAGACGCTTAACTGACTGCGCCCCCCAGACGCCCTATATGCAGTTTTCTTGCTGTCCTACTACATTGTGTAGTTACTCCTACACTGAGGTCATAATCCTTCTGGGTTTTGGTAGGATCTGAGGGAGGGGATTAATTTCATATTCTTCCAGACAGATATCCCTTTATGCCTGCATTTATTTAGCAATTCAAACTTTCCCACCAAAATGACTTACAACCTTGCCATGTGGTAAGACTGAGACCCAATTCCTGACTCATTTAACAAATAAAAAGTGAGCATCTAGGAACATTATATATTATATTCTTTTGTTTGTTTTTGCCCACCTTTTGTCATATTGTGCATACTTCCTTTGTGAAGTGTTGGTTTTCTCTTTGCTCATTTTTTCCCCCTTGAGTCTCTCATATGTAAGATTTTGATTTTATAAATATATCACTTCTTTTGTCTTTTGGGTGAGTTTAATGTGTTCTTATGTTATTTGTGCTGGCCATCAGGGCATGTAACCAGGGATGCAATGCCTCCAGAAACAAGGGAGAGGATTCTTCCTCACAGTCTCTCAGGGATACCTGGCTTATTCCTCTCCCTCATTCATTTTGTTCCCCCTTCTCCCTCACTCTTTGTCTTTCCACTTCTCAAACAGATTCGTTTTTGTTTTTTTTTTTAATGTTCGTGAAGTATACAGCAGAAAATACCCATCCCAATATGGAGCCCCAAATCTATTTGTCCATTTGAGGAGTAAGAATTGGCGCTTCTGTGAGCCATTTCTGCATTTTGTAGAGGAATGATCACTGACCTGGCCTTCTTGGGTTGAGTTCACTCCTGGCATCACCAGGATGGCGGGGCTGAGAAAGACAGGGGAATAACAGAACCCAGGAGGCCACGGTGTCCTGTGTGTGGGTGACTGTAGAGTGTGAGCAGTCCCCATGACAGGGTGCCAGGACTCATAAATCCAAAGGTGAGACAACACAGGGCAGAACTCGATCAAGAGAGGCCACAAGAAGGGGATCTTGTTCAATTCCTGCAACACGATGAATGCAGTGGGAGAGGCAGTGTGGACAAGGATGTCCTGGCNGGCCACAAGAAGGGGATCTTGTTCAATTCCTGCAACACGATGAATGCAGTGGGAGAGGCAGTGTGGACAAGGGAGTCCCTGTGCCTCGAGGGTTCAGAGGTAGCAGAGAGGCCACTTCCCTCCTCAGCATGTCTGACAGCGTCTCTCCTCAGTCTCCCTCTGGTTCATTCCCCTGAAGAACTGGCTTTGCTTCTTTGACTTGAACAATTGAAGGAAACAAGTACCTTCCTCGGGGCCTTTGCAATGACCATTCCCTCTGCGAGGCACACACTTCCACACAACAATGAAAAAAGAATGTTCTATTCAATCTCTGCTTTATCCCTTTTTCTTTTTCTTCCTAGCACCCCTCACCATCAACAAAAGTGTAATTCTCTTATCTGCTTATACGTTTGTTTGTTTTTTTCCATCGCTGTAGGGACTTTGTTCTTACGTAGCCTATGCTCATTGCTTATGTAGTGCCTGAAACACCATCAGCAGTCAATTCATATTCCTGAAATATTGGAAGAATTTCTTAGTAAAACTACAAAATACATGATTTCTTAGGAAAGAAGCTAATTAAAAAGAAAAGTACCAGGTGTGGCAGAGGAGATCCTCTAAAGGAGATCATATCCATACACAACTTATTAAAAATTATTTCAGAGAATGCCTGGTTGGCTACTTCCAATGAGCGTCTGAGTCTTAATCTCAGCTAGGTTTTGTTTTTTAAGATTTTATTTATTTATTTGAGAGAGAGAGAGCAAGAGACAGCAAGAGGCCGGGGCTGGAGAGGAAAAAGCAGACTCCCTGCTTAGCAGGGAGTCATAAGTGGGGCTGGATCCCAGAGCCCTGGGATAATGCCCAAAGCTGAAGGCAAAAGCTTGACTAAGCCACCCAGGTGCCCACAGCTCAGCTTTCATCTATGGTCCTGAGTACAAGCCCCACATTGGGCTCCATGCCCAGCATGGAACCCACTTAAAAACAAAAACAGTAAGCAATAAACAAAATAAAAAATATGTCTGGATGGCAAAATACAAAATATAGCATTTCAAATATGTGAGTAATGCATGTTTGTCTGCATATCAGTCATGTTATTTCCCTCTTTTCCAGAAGTCACATCTACCTTATGGAACCAGAAAATATTACACAAATTTCTGAATTTTTTCTTCTGGGATTTTCAGAGAAACCAGAACTGCAGCCCCTCATATTTGGGCTTTTCCTCTCCATGTACCTGATCACTGTGTTTGGAAACCTGCTCCTCATCCTGGCCGTCAGCTCTGACTCCCACCTCCACACCCCCATGTACTTCTTCCTGGCCAACCTGTCCTTTGTAGACATCTGTTTCACCTCCACCACCGTCCCCAAGATGCTGTGGAACATCCAGACTCAGAGCAAAGTCATAACCTTTGCAGACTGCATCATGCAGATGTACTTTTTCACACTCTTTGCCGTGTTGGACGTCTTTCTCCTGAGTGTGATGGCTTATGACCGGTTTGTGGCCATCTGTCACCCCCTGCACTACACGGTCATCATGAACCCCCAGCTTTGTGCACTGCTGGTTCTGGTGTCCTGGATCATGTGTGTCCTGAATTCCTTGTTACAAAGTTTAATGATGTTGAGACTTTCCTTCTGTTCACACTCATATCCCCCACTTTGTTTGTGAACTCAATCAGATGATCCAACTTGCCTGTTCTGACACCTTTCTTAATAACTTGGTGATGTATTTTGCAGCTGTCCTGCTGTGTGGGGGTCCCTTTGCTGGGATCCTTTACTCTTATTCTAAGATAGTTTCTTCCATACATAGAATATCATCAGCTCAGGGCAAGTATAAAGCATTTTCCACCTGTGCATCTCACCTCT
>NW_023253671.1:162983-212656 GCF_002007445.2 Ailuropoda melanoleuca | reverse complement strand
CCAGAACGGGAAGAAGCAGGTTTTTATAATCTTTCAGTTCTGGTTGCTTTTATAAGTGCATCTGTTCACTAAAACTGCATAAACAGCCATTCTGAAAACACATGTCTTCATATAATGCCTTTATAATTGGATGAGATCATCTGGTGGGGAGTTGTTCTGATGTATTGTGCTCTAATTAACCATCTCTACGTTGTATTTCTAAAGGTCATCTGCTATGCTGTGCGGACCTGTAGTTCATTTCTTTCTTCAACTAGTACGTGATATTTACCCCATTTAAATATGTAGGTTAATCTTACAATTTATGCAAAAATTAATTTACTAAATGTAAATTGCCTTATTGAATTTTGCTATTTCTATATCCATATGTACCACTTTGCCTTCTTCATGGTTATAATACATTTCTCCCACCCCTGTCAGGTGTGACTCAGCCATAGGTGCTTTTGATCTGATGTAAGTCATACACCTGTTGGAGTTTAATTACATACAATAAGCTACACGTATATTAAACGCACACATTTCTGAATTAAGGGCACCATACTTGAATTAGGCATATATATTGTATGGGTTCATTTGTAAGAACTCAAGAAGATGCACTGGAAGTTTAATCTGCATTTTTATGTTATTGTTAAAAATGTAATTCACCTGGACATCTGTTTCCTTATTTCTGAAGGTAATGTGGAACTTGAAATGCATGTTGTGAGGAATAAATAAAGTGTTGGATACACTTCGTCATGTGCAAAGAAAACATTTGAGAGTGAGGAGTGTGTGTATGGACGTAAGTGTGTGCACTCGTGCACATCTTTCAAATAAACATGCTCACATAAATGTGTGCAAACATGCACACACTGGTTTATAATCCCATCTATTGTGCTGAAAGAAAACTTGAGAGAAATTTGCAGAATATTGAAATGAAAAAGAATGTTTACACCAATGTGAAATAAGAAGAATCTAGAAATTTTGACACAAGTTAATTGAACATAATTNTTAATTGAACATAATTTAAAAAAAAAAAAGATTTAAAGTAGAATGAGTAATTTAGGGTGGGGTGCCTGGGTGGCACTGTCCGTTGAGTGCCAGACTCTTATGTTTTGGCTCAGGTCATGATCTCAGGTTTGTGGGATCCAGCCTTCTGTCAAGCTTTGTGCTCAGTGTGGTGTCTGCTTGAGTTTCTCTCTCCCTGTCTCTGCCCCTCTCCTCCCCCTCAAATAAATAAATAAATCTTTAAAAAATTAGGGTGACTTAATTTTAATAATGAATTACTTTTCCTATCTTAATGCCTCAAAGGCCTCAAAATCAGAACCAGGTTTACATTTATGCAGTGGGGAATTTCTCTGTACCATTCTAATGGGGACAAATCTCTCCAAATTGACTCCAATTTCTCTACTTAATGTGGGATTTCAGCACAAAATGCCTTGGCCCAAGGGAAGCTAACTGAATGATTTGAGAGGCTCAAACTCAGTTCCTGCAAACGCTATCTTATTGGATAAATATCTGCATTAGATTCCTTTCACTGTTGTCAAAAATATCCACACTCGTGTCTCAAAACAAATAATTCTCTGACGGGTTTAGAAATCAGTAGCATGAAAGGGGTCTCACTGGGCTAAAATAATTATGTGGGCTGTGACCCTTCTGGATGCTCCAGGGGAGAACGTCCCCTTTCCTGCTGCAGTGTCCAGTGGCCCCTACATTCCTTGGCTCATGGCCTTTCCACCACCTGCAAAACCAGTGTAACAGTAGTTTCAAGTGTCTCTCTGACTCCACTCTTCTTCCTCCCTCTTCCACATTTAGAGGACCATTGTTATTGCACTGGTGCAATGTGGATAATACAGGCTTATCTTTTTTTTTTAATTTAAATTCAATTAACCAACATATAATACATCACCAGTTTTTGATGTAACGTTCAATGATTCACTAGTTGCATATAACACCCAGTACTCATCACATCATGTGCCCTCCTTAATGCCCATCACCCATTTACCCCATCCCCTCACACCCCTCTCCTCTGTAACCCTCAGTTTGTTTTCAGAGTCTGGAGTCTCTCACGGTTTGTCTCCCTCTCTGATTTCTTCCCCTTCAGTTTATGTCCCTGTCCCTATGGTCCTCTGCACTACTCCTTATGTTCCACATATGAGTGAAATAGTGGAAGAAGCCGAGATGTTCTTCAACTGATGAATGGATAAAGAAGATGTGGTTCATATATACAATGGAATATTACTCAGCCATCAGAAAGGATAAATACCTACCATTTACACTGACATGGATGGAACTGGAGGCTATTATGCTAAGTGAAATGAGTCAGTCAGGCTTATCTTCTTATTGTAAGATAGTGACTAGTAGTTTTATTCCATCTGCTGTCTTAATTACCCTACTAAGTAAGCTAATATTTTCAGATGTTATTCAGGATAATGTCTTTTGGAGGCCCTCCCGGGCCTGCTACAAAATCTTTTTTTTTATAGATATTTTTTGATATCACTCAAGAGCTTTTCAATATAAAAAATTGAGCACATAGGGGCGCCTGGGTAGCGCAGTCGTTAAGCGTCTGCCTTCGGCTCAGGGTGTGATCCTGGCGTTTCGGGATCGAGTCCCACATCAGGCTCCTCTGCTGGGAGCCTGCTTTCCTCTCCCACTCCCCCTGTTTGTGTTCCCTCTCTCGCTGGCTGTCTCTCTGTCACATAAATAAATAAAATCTTAAAAAAAAATTGAGCACATAATTTGTCACCACCGAAAGAGTGAGTGAAAAACTATTCTTTCAAAAACATGTTCAAGGAAGATTCCTGGTGGAGAAGACCTAACGACTACCTACACGTGACTCTAACACAAGACCTCAGCTTTGCTCTGAAATTGTGCCCCCACAGACCAGGACATGCAGCATCCACACTACCTGGGAGCTTATTAGAAATACGAGTCATTGGGAGCACTGGACACCTAATGAATTAGAATTTTAAAAATGTCTTTAATTTAAATTGAATTAACTTAGTTTCCAATGTAGTGTTCAAAGATTCATTAGTTCCCTATCACTTTAGTGATTTGTATACACAATGAAGGTAGAGAAATTATGGCCTAGTGTCGTATTTCTCACCTTCTCACTGTTGATATTTGGGGCCGGATAGCAATTTGTGTTGGCTGCTATCTCATGGATTATAAACGTTGGGCAGCATCCCTTTAGACATGGCCCAAGTGTCCCCATGGGCAAAATCATGTCTGGTTGAAAATCACTGTGCCAGAGTTTGAGAACTGGTAGCATTGTGACAAAATTACAGTCAAGGCTTCTTCCAGTACTACATTTATAACAATGATAATATGAGTTATAACAAAAAACATCCATTTGGTCTTTATCTCCATTTCTGGCACAGAGCTTCTCAAGCTTAGAATTTCCTAAGTAATAAGAGCTGTAAAGTTGTCTTTCATCAACTTAATGAAGTGACTTTTGGAAACGCCTAAGGAGTGGGGCTGCTTGCCAGGAGGACCAACCATAAGGTTAAAGGACAGGAACTTTAGATCCCACCGCCTGACTTCGTGGGATGGGAGAGAGGCTGGAGATGGAGTCTAATCACCAGTGACCAATGATTAATCATTCATGTCTTTTATGAAGCTTCCATGAAACCCATAAGGATGGTTCAGAATGCTCCCAGGTTGGTGGCATACCTGGAGAAAGCATGGAAGCTCCACACCCTTTCCACATACCTTGTCCTATGCATGTCCTCCATCTGGCATCTTCCCGCCCCTGAGGCAGCACAGCTCAGGAGGGAAATAAGAAACACACATAAACTTGAGCATGTCCAATACCTACTAAGTCCATCATGTGAACACCTAAGGTCAGAACTGAGGTGAGCACAAGGATTCTTGGTTGAGAAGGTGTAGAAACATGTATCCCTGGCTTAAACACTGAAGCACAGCCTTAGTACTCAAAGACTGTTCCACAGACCAGGACTGATGACATCAGTAGCTTCTGGGACATAGTTGCAATTATAGGATCTAAGATCCACAAAACAGAATCTGATATTGAACAGGATCCTCAAGTGATTCTTATGCACAGTAATGTTGGAGAAGTTCTGGGTCTAGATTAGTGTTCTCAACCTCTCACTGTTGACATCTGTGCTAGATAATTCTTTGTGGTGGGGGCCTTCATGTGCATTGTGGAATATGAGGCAACATCCCTGAGCTCAGCTCACTAGGGAGGTGCCAGTAGCTGTTCCCTAGTTATGACAACCAGAGCTTTCTCCATATCTTGTCAAGTGCTGTCTGGAGGCAAAAAAGCCCCCGTTGAGAACCATGACCTAGAGCATGAAAACAAAATATCTGGTGAAGAGCCAGTCAAACATCATCCCTCCCTCAGCTCAGAACTCGGGATAGCTCATTTCACACCTCTGAGCCCCACTTCTACAAGTGTCGAATAAGGTTCATTGTAGTACAAATATTACAGAGTGGATATCTGTAAAAATGAAATAAAATGATCCATATAGGATTCTCACTCATTGTATGGTGCATAAAATGAACTAAATTCTCATAATTAACAAACTTTTAAAAATGGAGCAGTAAATGGCAGCTCTGAATTTTTGTTATCAGCATGAATCACCTGACTGATTAGTCAAAACCATCAGGAATACAAGGACATAATTCCTCATAAGAAGTAGGAAGATCGGTAGGAGAAAAAAGGGAAGAAGAAAGGGGGAATGACAGAAGGGGGGAATGAACCATGAGAGATTATGGACTCTGGGAAACGAACTGAGGGCTTCAGAGGGGAGGGGAGTGGGGGAATGGGATAGGCTGGTGATGGGTAGTAAGCAGGGCACATATTGCATAGTGCACTGGGTGTTATATGCAACTAATGAATCATGGAACTTTACATCAAAAACTAGGGATGTACTGTATGGTGACTAGCATAATATAATAAAAAAGTAAAAAATAAAAAAATAATAAAAAAAGGAATACAAGGACATAGTTCCTATATACTTATAGCAAATTAAGGTACCACTCTCTCTTGTTAAATGGGGAATAGCCATTTTCTATTTATATTGGGAGATCTTCTCTGCCAAAGACCATACTTTGGAAGTCCAAGAGACCTGGTGAAGCAGGTTCCTCAGTCTTAGATTTGGAGAAAACATGAACTCAAATGGAGATAAGATGCAATGATGTTAAAGGTCTGGAAGACCCCTAATTGCCAGGGGAATATTGAAAAAGAAATCTAAAGCTGGGGGCATCACAATACCTGACTTCAAGCTGTATTACAAGCCCTGATCATCAAGAAAGCATGGTACTGGCACAAAAACAGAAACATAGATCAATGGAACAGAAGAGAGTCCCCAGAAATGGACCCTCAACTCTATGGTCAACTAATTTACAAATCAGGAAAGAGTATCTAATGAAAAAAAGACAGTCTCTTCAATAAATCGTGCTGGGAAAATTGGACAGTCACATGCAGAAGAATGAACCTGGACCATTCTTTTACACCATACACAAAGATAAACTCAAAATGGATGAAAGACCTCAATGTGAGGTTCGAATTCATAAAAATGCTAGAGGAGAAAACAGGCATTAACCTCTTCAAACTAGGCCACAGCAACTTGCAAGACACGTCTCTAAAAGCCAGGGAAACAAAAGCAAAAATGAACTATTGGGACTTCAAGATTGAAAGCTTCTGCATAGCAAAGGAAACAGTCAACAAAACTAAAAGGCAACCCAAGGAATGGGAGAAGATATTTGTAAACGACATAACAGATAAGGGGCTGCTATCCAAGACCTATAAAGAACTTCTCAAACTCAACACTCAAAAAATAAGTAATCCAGTCAAGAAATGAGCAGAAGACATGAACAGATACTTCTCCAAAGAAGAGATACAAGTGGTTAACAGACCCATGAAAAAATGCTGCACATCGCTTGCCATCAGGGAAGTGCAAATCATTACCACGATGAAATACCACCTCACACCAGTTTAAATGGCCAAAATCAACAAGACAGGAAACGGCAAATGTTGGTGCGGATGCGGAGAAAGGGGAACCGTTTTACTCTGTTGTTGGTAATGAAAGCTGGTGCAGCCACTCTGGAAAACAGTACGGAGTTTCCTCAAAATGTTAAAAACAGAGCTACACTCTGACCCAATAATTGCACTGCTGGATATTTACCCAAAGATACAGGTGTAGGGAAAAGAAGGAGCACATGCACCCCAATGTTCATAGCAGCAATGTACTCAATAGTCAAACCGTGGCAGTACCTTAAATGTCCTTCAACAGATGAACAGATAAAGAAGATGTGGTTCATATGTACAATGGAATATTACCCAGCCATCAACAAGGATGAATACCTACCATTTGCATCTAACTGGGTGGAACTGGAGGGGATTAGGCTAAGTGAAATAAGTCAATCGGAGAAAGACAATTATCAAATGATTTCACTCATATGTGGAATATAAGAAATAGGGTGAGGACCATAGGGGAAGGGAGGGAAAATGGAATGGATAGATATCAGAGAGGGAGAGAAACCATGAGAGACTCTGGATTCCAGGAAACAAATTGAGGGCTGTAGAAGGGAGAGGGGTGGGAGATGGGATAAGTGGGTGATGGGCATTAAAGAGGGCACATAATGTGATGTGCACTGGGTGTTATACACAACTAATGAATTCTTGATCACCACATCAAAAACTAATGATGCACTATATGTTGGCTAATTGAACTTAATTTTAAAAAAGAAAACTACTCTGGAAGGCTGGAGATGAAGTATGAAAAACTGGATTCAACTGACTTCTAATCTGGTCTCCTGGGAACAGAGAATTAGCAGGAAAAAACTTCCTTTCTGTCCGGACCAATGGCCCATGGGGAAATAATATGCTCAGAGTTGACAGTAACAATGGAAACAGTGCCTAATGACTAGACTCAGGGAGTTGCAAATATGTCCTCCACTGCTGTCCCTTATCATGGTGCATCCTTGTGGAGGCAGGACATGGTTGTTGCATTTGGGTTCCTAAGTCTGGTTGGGGGACCCATGCTTTACTGTTTCCTGCAGTCCTGTCTGGGATTCGAGCTCCAATCTCCATCATCAACCCCCCAGGGAGGAATTGGGACCTCCACCGGGAGGCTTTCATCTTATAGACCCCACCCACCCAGTGTTGTCTGAGAGCTCAGCAGGTATTTCAGGAAAGGATCAGGGAGAAGGAACCTGAGAACCTTTACCTGAGGTCACCTAAGATCCTAACCAGCCTAATATAGAGCCAAGAGTTTGCATGTTTGTTTTCTGGGTTGTCTACTAAGGTTAAAAATAATTTATTTAATATATTTTAAAAACAAGTGTTTGTTGGACCCAGCAATACAGTGATCATTGCTGACAATACGTGGCCGAAAAAGAAGTACAGTTGGATGAGACAGAGGTAGGAATGGGGAGCATAAAGTGCTTCCTGTGAAATCAGAACATATTCAAGGAGTTTGCAGCTAAGGGAGAAGGAAAACAGAGTATTAGAATTAGAAGTGTGAGCAGTGGAGCGAAAGCGTTTTCAAAATTTTCCAAAGGGGGTGCATTTAGCTTGTCCTGTATTTATTAGAAGGATCCTGGTTTGTGGAGGTAAATACTACCCCATGACAGCAGTTTCTGAGGCATATATTTCACAGTATCTGCTCTCCCATTGCTATTCACTGGGGGAAAAAAAAATGCAAGGATATGCAAGGAAACGAAATGACAAAACAAAAAAGTGAAAGGATGGGCAAGGAACATCACTTTGTAACGATTTTATTACCAGAGGCTGAATAGATTTTTGGCTTGTTAGCCATTTACTTCCAATATGCAAATTGTATTTGCAAACACCTTGCTTTCATGTTCTGGGATTTTTTTATTTTTTAAAATTTTTTATAATTTTTATTTTGTCATATTAGTCACCATACAGTACATCCCTAGTTTTTGATGCAATGTTCCATGATTCATTATTTGCGTATAACACCCAGTGCACCATGCAAAATGTGCCCTCCTTAATACCCATCACCAGTCTATCCCATTCCCCACCCCCTTCTCCTCTGAAGCCCTCAGTTTGTATCTCAGAGTCCATAGTGTCTCATGGTTCATTCCTCTTCTGTTTATCCCCCCTTCATTCTTACCTTCCTTCTTCTACTGATCTTCCTATTTCTTATGTTCCGTAAATGAGTGAAACCGTATGATAATTGTCTTTCTCTGCTTGACTTATTTCACTTAGCATAATCTCCTCCAGTCCCGTCCATCTTGCTGCAAATGTTGGGTAATCATCCTTTCTGATGGGTGAGTAATATTCCACTGTATCTATGGATCACATCTTCTTTATCCAGTCATTTGTTGAAGGTCCTCTCGTCTCCTTCCACAGTTTGGCTATTGTGGACAATGCTGCTATGAACATTGGGGTGCGTATGACCCTTCTTTTCACTACACCTGTATCTTTGGGGTAAATACTCAGTAGTGCAATTGCTAGGTTGTCGGGTAACCTTCTTGTTTGAATTTATTCATAGATATTTTATTCTTGTTGATGCAGTTATAAATGGGATTTTTAAAAAAGATTTTTATTTATTTATTTTGACAGAGAGAGACAGCCAGTGAGAGAGGGAACACAAGCAGCGGGAGTGGGAGAGGAAGAAGCAGGCTCCTAGCGGAGGAGGAGCCCCTGATGTGGGCTCGATCCCAGAACGCTGGGATCACGGCCTGAGCCGAAGGCAGACACTTAAGGACTGCGCCACCCAGGCGCCCCGGGGTTGTTTTCTTAATTTCTCTTTCTGAGAGTTTGTGATTTGAGTATACAAATGCAACCAATTTTTGTGTATTGACTTTATATCCTACTGAATTCCTTCAGTAGTTTTAACAGAATTTCTTCTCTTAAACACGTTCTTGAAATACAATGACATACAATATACTAAACATATTTAGAGTAAATAAAACATACTTAATTCTAAGTATTTTATTGGAGCACTGTTACATGTGATATACTTAGATATACTCAGAGCAGACAACTTCAGGCATTGAAAGAGTCATTGAAAACTCACAGCGACACACTACATGTTCATTTCCAAAGAGCTCCAGAAGGCCCACAGTAAGTTCTAACTACTTCATTATGCAATTGTTAGGATGTAATCTCTCCAGCCTTCATTTCTTTCTGAACACAATGTCAGAATCATAAAGATAACTTCCAGGGATATTGCGAGAAAGATGAAATGTGCGGAAATAATTTGTTGGGTCCAAAGAATGTTCAAGACTAAGGGTTGTGTGTATGTAAATGTATGTGTATTCATGTGCTGTTTTATTTCAAGAAAACACACTCACATGCATCTATGTACATGTGCACGGCTCAAACCATCATTATAACTCATTGTAACCTATCTATTGTTTGAAAGCAAGCTTGAGAGAAACTTGGAGGGTTAGGAAATGAAAAGAATGAACATTTGCAGTCACATGAAATTCTAGGAATTTAGAAATTTAGACAAATTTAGAGTAGAACAGGTGGCCTTAATGTTCACAATGCATCACTTTTCCTATCTTAATACCCAGAGGCCTCAAAGACAGAACCACATTGGCATCTATGCAAGGAGAATTTCTCTGTACCAGCTAAAGAGACGAATATCTCCAAACTGACTTTAGATCTTCCTTCTTCTTAAGGTAGAACTTCAACCCAGAATGCCCTTAACCAAGGAAGCTAAGTGACTGAATTGAGAAGCTTAAATTCAGTTACATCAAAGAAAATTTTGTTGGAGAAATGTCTTTGTCACTTTTCTATTGCTGCTCTCATCAGTTACCACGCGGAGGGTTTAAGAGAAACTAATTTACACTCTTCCAGTCCTGGAGGTCAAAGCCGACAATGAGTCTCATTGGGCTAAAATCAAGATGTCTCTTCAGGACACTGAGACCCTGAATTCCTGCCTAGTTCTGTGATTTTGGGTCACCATTTTTCTCCACAACAATGCATGTCCTTCCAAATTCTACTTAATACCTGAACAGGATGCTCATTAGAGTCACATTTTTGGTTTGAGATTTATTTAAGAGAGGGAGATGAGTGGGGGGGGTTGGAGAGAGCAGAGTGAGTCTTGAACAGACTTCCAGCAGAGCATGGATCCTTAAGCAGAGCTTCATCCCATGACCCTGAGATCATGACCTGAGTTGAAACCAAGAGTTGGACATTCAACCAACTGAGGCACACTGGCTCCCCTAGAATCTCTTTTTAGCAGGTATCCAGAATTAAATTTAAGAACAGAATGATCAAGAATGTTGCTGCATAACAGGCCATCTTAAAAGCAAATGGCTTGGTATAATGTCTTCAGTATCAGGTGGACTTGTGTGGTGATGAGTTGTTCTAATCTCTGTTGATCTCCTCAAGAGTCTTGAGTCAGTTGTGTGTCAGCTGGGAGCTCTGCTGATCTTGCCGGGGTGTTCTAATATAATTGGGGGTTGGCTAGCTAGCTGTGGCTGATCCAGGGTGGACAACTTTTGGCTTGGACAACTGGGCTCTGCTCCACATGTCCTCGCTTCCTCTGGCAGCCCCCCTGGTTTAATTCATTTCTGGAGGCAGAGTTCAAAGACAGAGTAGCAGAAATGTACCAAGGCTCTCAAGTTCACTGCCACTCCCATCATATCCTGCTGGCCACAGCACATAAAATATCCTAATCCAGCCCAGAAGGTACTGCACACATTTTCAAAGACATGAATACAGAGAAAGATGGGGATGTGGGACGATCTCTGCAAACAGTCTACACTAGTACAAATTTCAACTTGGAAAGATTCCTTTCCATTTCCACCTTCAAAAGTGGAATGATCTCAGAACTAACAGAGAGATTGAGTTATGTGTCTATGGGGGCAGCTATGGAAATTCTACTCCACAGTGTAAGGCTTTCCTCCAAATGTAAATATATTCTCTCCACCACTTGCCTGTAGATCACCATCCTAGTCTAAGAAAAGAATAAAGAAAGAAACAATATTCTTTCCAGATAACTCAGAGAGACCAGGAAACTTGTATCTAACTCACTGATTGATGGAACTAAGAACTGTTGTATCACTGAAGCTATCTTTATGGCATCCTTATGTGGATACTGTTTTCCTATTGATTGACCTTCCCAGTGACATATTCCTGATGGTTTTCATCCTGGTACTGTGTTTTATTTATTTTTTTATGGGAAGAGTTCCACTGGAATGAGGTGACATTTGAAATTCAAATAGAATACAGAGACATAGGAATATTTTTCCTCATTTATGCAGTTTTATTGAGATATAATTGACATATAAACTTGCGATTGGTGATTTCATTTACATATACATTGTGAAATGATCACCACAATAGGATAGTGAATATATCCATCACTTCGCATATTACCATTTCTTTTTGTTGTAAGAACATTTACTATGTACTCTGTTGGCAGCATGCAAGTCTACAACACAATATAGTCAACCATAATGAAAATGTTGTACATTATGTTCAGGACTCATTCGTTTTATAACTGAATGTTTGTGGGCTTATACCAGCATCTGACACACAGAACCAGCAAACTACTCTCTCTTTCTATGAATTCAGATTTTTGTATTTCCCCAAACCCCAGCCACACACAAACAGCAAACTACTCTCTCTTTCTATGAATTCAGATTTTTGTATTTCACGTATAAGTGATTTCATACACTAGTTGTCTTTCTCTGATTTATTTCATTTAGCATAATGCCCTTGGGATTGATCTATGATTTATTTATTTATTTATTTATTTAAAAAGATTTTATTTATTTATTTGACAGAGAGAGACAGCCAGCGAGAGAGAGAACACAAACAGGGGGAGTAGGAGAGGAAGAATCAGGCTCCTAGCAGAGAAGCCTGATGTGGGGCTCGATCCCAGAATGCTGGGATCACGCCCTGAGCTGAAGGCAGCCGTTTAAGGACTGTGCCACCCAAGCGCCCCTGATCCATGTTTTAGCAAATGGAAGGATGTCTTCATTTTTTTATTTGTTGAATTCTACTGTATGAATATGCCAATATTATTAATTCACCTTACAATGGATCCTGGGCTGTTTCCGTGTTGTGGCTATTGTAAATAATGCTGCATGAATGTAAGGCTACAGTTATCTGAGATATTACAAATATGTGGGAGTTAAACCATGCACTCATGTATGGCTGGTGGGTGAAAGAAAAAAACCAAAAAGGAAATTAAAAAATCTTGAATCAAATGACAGTGAAAACATGGGCTATCAACACTTATGGGATGTTGCAAAAGCAGCTCTAAGAGGGAAGTTTATAGCAGTAAATGCCTACATCAAGAAAAATTAAAAACCTTAAGTAAATAACCTCACTTTATGATTCAAAGACCTAGAAAAAGAACAAACTAAGTCCCAAGCAGCAGAGGAAAAGAAATAACAAATATCAGAGCATACATAAATGAAATATAGACCAGAAAATGAGTAGGAAAGATTAACAATGCTAGGAGCCAATTTCTTGAAAAGCTAAACAAAACTGACAAACCTTTAGTTATACCAAAGGCAATGGTAGGGGAGAAATGCAAAGACTTAGAAATCAGTAGCAGGAGGGCACATGATGGGATGAGCACTGGGTGTTATAGGAAACTGATGAATTATTGAACTCTACATCAGAAACTAATGATGTGCTATATGTTGGCCAATTGAATTTAAATAATAACAAAAAAGGAAACACTTCTATCATCATGAAAGAAGATGTTAGGGGAAAAAACTCAGTAATAGGACACCTGGGTGGCTCTGTCGGTTAAGTATCTGACCCTAGGTTTTAGCTCAGGTCAGGATCTCAGGACCCCACCTCAGGGTCCATGCTCAGCGAAGAGTCAGTTTGTCTCTCTCCCTCTACTTCTCACCACCCCCTCTTTAGATGCCTCTCTCTCACTCTCTCTCTCTCTCAAATAAATAAATAAATAAGTAAATAATCGTTTTAAAACTTTTTTAAATAAAAAAAATAAAATCATCAGGAACTATGTTACCTTACAACCAATATCATAGAAATGCAAAGAATCATAGGAGAATGCTATGAACAATTTCCTTCCAACAAATTGGACAACCTAGAAGACATGGATATATCCCTAGAAAGGTATAAGCCACCAGCACAAAATTAGAAAGAAATAGGAAATATGAACAAACCAATAATGAGTAATCAAAAGTCTCCCAGGAAAGAAAAGCCCAGGACCAGAGAGCTTCAGAGGTGAATTCCATTAATCACTTAAGAATATATAAACCATAAAATTGAATTAAAAAGAATATATAGACAAGAAAACCAATAGAAAGATGGGTAGTAAGGAGGGCACGTATTGCATGGTGCACTGGGTGTTATACGCAACTAATGAATCATCGAACTTTACATCGGAAGCCGGGGATGTACTGTATGGTGACTAACATAATATAATAAAAAAATCATTAAAAAAAAGAAATATAAGAGTCAATAATTTGAAAAGCTAAGCAAAATTGACAAAGCTTTAGTTAGACCAAAAAAAAAGGGGAAATGAAGAAGATGTAAATAAATAAAATCAACAGCAAAAGATACAAGGAATACCGTAGAAATACAAAGAATCATAAGAGACCTCTATGAACAATTTCACTCCAACTTATTGGACAACCTAGAAGAAATGGATCAATCCTAGAAACATACAAACTACCATGACTAAATCAGGAAGAAATAAGAAGTAGGAACAGACCAATAATGAGTAAGCGTATTAAATCAGTAATCAAATATCTCCAGCAAAGAAAAGCCTAGGACGAGAGAGCTTCAAAGGTGACTTCTACTAATCACTTAAAGAAGAATGAGTGACAATCCTTTTCAAACCTTTCCAGAAACCTAAAGAGGAGGACACATTCTCAACTTCATTTTACAAGGCCAGCATTACCCTGATACCAAAGCCAGAAACGGTCAGTACAAGAAAAGAAAACTATAGACCAATATATTTGATGAACATAGACACAATTTTTTTCCCAAAAATATTAGCAAACTAGATTAAACAGCACATTGAAGGTCTATATTCCATCATCAAGTGAAATTTATCCCCGGGATACAAGGGCGGTTCAGCACAAGCACATCAATAAAAGTGATACAACACATTAATAAAATGAAATATAACAACCATATGCTCGTCTCAATACATGCAGAAAAAGTTTTTGACACAATGCAACATACTTTCATGATTAAAAGAATAAAAAACTTCAACAAACTGGGTGTAGGAGGAATATATCTCAACATAAAATAAGACCATGTATGACAAACTCACAATAACATCATACTCAATGGTGAAAGGTTAGAAAACTTTCCTTTGTGATCAGGAGCAAGACAAGGGTGTCCACTCTCACCCTTCTTATCCAACATAATACTGCAGGTCCTAGCTAGACCAATCAAGCAAGATAAAGAAATAAAAGACATCCATATCAGAAAGAAGTAATATTATTTATTTATTTACAGATGATATGAACTAAATATTGAAAATCCTGCAAACTCAACCCTTAAGAACACACTGACCATCATGAGCACTGAGTCATGTGAATCATGACATTGTACTGTAGTGTTCTGTATGTCGATTTTATGCCCTACACCAATACAACTGTAGTGAATTGAAAATGACACTTGTGGTAGACCTTTTTCAAGGATGGTCCCAATTCACCGCTTATCTCTGTATCCAGGTGTTCTGCAATGTGACTGTGAAGCTCCTCCCATTGAGAGGTGGAGCCTCTCACCTCTGAATCTGGGCTGAAATTCGTGTTTCATTTGCCTTGACTAATACTGTATGCTGAGAATGACAGTGTGCCTCAAGGGGCCTTGCTGTGTTTCTGCTCCTGTCCTGTAACTCCTGCATACAAGTCCAGGGTAGCCTGCCGTAGGAGGAGCAAACATGTGGAGCAGAGCCCAGGTGAACTAACAATGGCCAACCCAGATCAGCCTACCATTAGCAAGTTCCAAATGTGAGAACACAGCGGGGATTAGCATAGCACTTCCAGCTGACCCACAGCTGACAGCAGCCTCATGAGGAGAGCAGCAGAGACCAGAAGACTTCCCCAACATAGCCCCCCATGTGATTTTAAAAGAAGCATTATCTTATATCTTTTACATTTGGCATGGGTTGTCATGCAGCAATAGCTGACGGATACAATAATCAATGTAACAAATCTGAGGGTATTAACAATAATCTACTCCTTCTTATTTTTGACATTTGTTCCAATATTTGAAAGGACTATTCATAATGACCTGGTTATTCACATTTATTCCAAATAACTGTACTAAAAAGTGACTGTCATTGAGATTCCCTTCCAGGTAACTGGTAGAGGTCGGAACGACCTGCATGTTTTTGCAGAAAACTTGTAGGACCCTCAGTCACAAGTTTCCATTCCCAGAGCTTCCCTGGGCAGGAATTCAAGCTCTTATCTGAGTCATCCTTTGATCATAGGATGGAAGAGAGTTTAGAGCATAAAAAGGTAAGAAATTAATGACATCAACAATAACTAAGGATATACTGTATGGTGACTAATATAACATAATAAAAATTATTATTAAAAAAGAAATTAATGACCAATTGTTCTCTCATTCACACTGTAAGTTTTATGACAACATTTTAAAGGGGGGAATTTAAGTTTAGGGCAATGAAAGGAGTAATATTTGTAGGCAGGGTTTGAAATTTTCAATTAGAGACAGCAAAATCATCCAATTAAATAATATAGAATCTGCCACTAAATTCTTCACTCCAATTAAGAGAACCATTTAAACAGGGACAAATATCCCACAGCTCAGTGCGTTGATATTCATCATCATATTCATATCATCATGTGAAAAACATATTTTCCACAATAAGATAGGTTGTGAGAGAAAATTTTACTTCATCATATTTCAGATTTTCTCTGATCCTGAGCCCATGTTAAGTCAATTGGTTTATGCAAATTTGTCTTTCTATAGATTTCACTGGGAGGGTGTTTTGCATAAGCTATTTTTGCCTCACAATTCTGTGCCAGGGATACTGTGGCTGCTGAGCTGATAAGGGAACAGAATCCTAATGAGAAACAAACTGAGGTCTTCAGAGGGGAGGGGTTGGGGGAATGGGATAGGCTGGTGAAGGGTAGTAAGGAGGGGCAAGTATTGCATGGTGCACTGGGTGTTATACGCAACTAATGAATCATCGAACTTTACATCAGAAACCGGGGATGTACTGTATGGTGACTAACATAATATAATAAAAAAACATTAAGAAAAAAGAATCCTAATGAGGATTGTGAAACCCCATGACTAGCTACAAAACAAACTCATAGGCTAAAGTCTCTATTATCAAGAAGAGCATTTAAGGTATAACATAGAAAGGAATGGTAGACGTAGAGTGAAAAACTGTGATCTCAGAATTTCCTCTACAATAAAATTATTTTTATTTTTTTTAAAGATTTTATTTATTTATTTGACAGAGATAGAGACAGCCAGCGAGAGAAGGAACACAAGCAGGGGGCGTGGGAGAGGAAGAAGCAGGCTCACAGCAGAGGAGCCGGATGTGGGGCTCGAACCCATAACGCTGGGATCACGCCCTGAGCCGAAGGCAGATGCCCAACTGCTGTGCCACGCAGGCGCCCCTACAATAAAAATATTAAAAGTGGCCTCAGTTGCCAATATAGTTTATTTCAAAAACAAGTACAGGTCATCACTATATGAGGCAAATGGGAATCTCCGAAATGTTTCTGATTCAAGGTTGGGATTAACTTTGGAAGTTGAGAAGACAAAAGGAAGATTGTTGGCTATCAGAAGGAGCAGAAAGTTTAACAAAGGGACTTATTTAAATTCTATAGAGCAGATGAACTTTAGGAAAATTGAACCTCCAGTATATAAACAGAGGGATGAAGTTCTTCTTTCATGATCTGGTTGAAGAATCACTGGCTGTTAGGCATTAAGGCTGCAATCACAGGTAGTATTTGGAAAATGGCCCTTTCATGGCTTCCCTCTGAAAAATACACTTAGAGCCCCCTTTATGTCTTTGTTCCTCAGGCTGTAGATGAAGGGGTTCAGCATGGGCGTGACCACTGTGTACATCACCGAGGCCACTGCACTTGCGTGGGAGCTCTGGGTAGCAGCAGAGCTAAGGTACACTCCTAGGCTCGTACAATAAAATAAGGAGACAACGGAAAGGTGAGATGCACAGGTGGAAAAAGCTTTATACTTGCCCTGAGCTGATGATATTCTAAGAATGGAGGAAACAATTTTAGAATAAGAGTAAAGTATCCCAGAGAGGGGACCACCACCCAACAGCAGTGCTGCAAAATACATGACAATATTATTAACAAAGGTGTCAGAACAGGCAAGCTGAATCATCTGACTAAGTTCACAGAAGAAGTGGGGGATTTCCACCTCTGTACAGAAGGACAGACGCAACACCATTAAGGTTTGTAACAAAGAATGCAGGGCACTCATGATCCAGGACACCAGAAGCAATAGTGAACAGAGCTGGGGGTTCATGGTGACAGTGTAGTGCAGGGGGTGACAGATGGCCACAAAGCGGTCATAAGCCATCACAGTCAGGAGGAAATTGTCCAAACCTGAAAGAAGTATGAAAAAGTACATCTGCGTGATGCAGCTTTCGTAAGTTATGGTTTTTTTCTGTGTTTGTATATTTACCAGCATCTTAGGGACGGTGGTGGAGGTGAAACAGATGTCTACAAAGGACAGGTTGGCCAGGAAGAAGTACATGGGGGTGTGGAGGTGGGAGTCAGAGCTGACGGCCAGGATGAGGAGCAGGTTTCCAAACACAGTGATCAGGTACATGGAGAGGAAAAGCCCAAACAGGAAGGGTTGCAATTCCGGTTCTTCCAAAAATCCCAGAAGAGCAAATTCTGAAATTTGTGTACCATTCTCTAGAAATTTGTGTATCATTCTCTCATTCCATGTAGTCAATATGACTAGCAAAATAAAAGAAAATAACATGACATAATCATGCATTACTAACATGGCAGAAAAATTGTCATTTGTATTCTGCATCAAGAAATTTAATGTTTATATTTGTGCATGGAACATAAGAAAAATACTAAAAACTAGGAATAAAAAGAAACTATCTCAACATAAAGCCATTTATGAAAAACCCACAGCAAGCATGATACTCCATGGGGATTCAGTGAACCTTTTTCTTCTTTGATCAGGAACAAGGCATGGAAGCCTGATTTCAGAACTTCTACTCAACAGAACATTGGAAGTTCAGGCCACAGCAATTGGATGGGTTAGTCCGGTGATGGGTAGTAAGGAGGGCATGTATTGCAATGAGCACTGGGTGTTATAGGCAACAATGAATCATGGAACACTACATGAAAAACGAATGAACTACTGTATGGTGACTAACATAACATAAAAAAATAAATAAATAAAAAGAAGTAAATGGCTTCCAAACTGGAAAGGAAGAAATAAATGTATGTATGCAAATGATGTTATCTTATATGTAGAAAATCCTAAAAATGCCACAAGAACACGAATAGAAATAATAAATTAATTCAGCCAAGTAACTGGGTACAATGGCAGACCTCAAAAAATCAGTTGCATTTCTACATACCAACAGTGAACAATCTGAGAAAGAAATAAAATAATTCCATTTATGTGACATCTAAATGAATAAGACTGTCACCTCACACCAGTCAGAATGGCTAGCATAAAAAGGACAGGAAATAACAAGTATTGGTGAGGATGTGGAGAAAAGGGAACCCTCGTGCACTGTTGGTAGGAATGCAAACTGGTTCAGCAACTGTGAAAACAGTATGGAGGTTCCTCAAAAAATTAAAAAGAGACATACCACATGATCAAGTAATTCCGCTACTGGGTATTTAGCCAACGAAGACAAAAACACTTATTCAAAATTAAATATGCACCTCATGTTTTTTTGCAGCATTGTTTACAATAGCCAAGATATGGACGCAGCCCAAGTGTCCACTGAGAGATGAATGGAAAAGAAGATTCGGTACATAGAGATAGATAGATACAGATAGTAGATAGTAGATAGATAGAATGATATAGATACACACAATGGAATATTACTCAACCATAGTAAAGAAGGAGGTCTAGCCATTTGCAACAACATGGATGGATCTAGGGGGTGCTATACTAAGCAAAATAAGTCAGGTAAAGAAAATATCATATGACCTCACTTACATACGTAGCCTAAGTATGGAACAAATGAACAAACAGACAGACAGACACTTAAATACAGAGAACAAACTGGTTTGCCAGGGGGGAGGTTGGGAGGTAGATAAAGGGTATCGATGACCTCAAATGAGAACTTGCCTTTTGCAAAATCATGGATGAATCTGGAGGATATAATGTTAAGTAAAAGAAGTCAGTCAGAGAAAGACAAATACCATGTGGTTTTACTTGTATATGTAATTTAAGAAACAAAACAAATGAACAAAGAAAAACAGAGACAAAACAGCAGACAAAACAGTTCTTCAATATGGAGAATACACTGGTGGTTGCCAGAGAGGAGGCAGATGGGGTGATAGGTGAAATAGATGAGGGGATTAAAAGTACGCTTATCGTGATGAACACTGATGATGTATATGGTTTGTTGAATCACTATGTTGTACACCTGAAACTAATATAGCACTGCATGTCAATTTTACAGAAATTGAAAATAGATTTTAAAAAAATACAAAAAGTCCTTAAAATGACCCCAAAAATCTGCAAAATAGAAAAAATACATAGAACAAAATCTATAGGGAAAACCATCTTACTGATGGCAAGAAACAGAATGAAGAATTTATATATTAACTAATAGAATTTATTTTTTTATTATTTTTTTTAAAGATTTTTTATTTATTTATTTACCTGACAGAGACAGCCAGCGAGAGGGGGAACACAAGCAGGGGGAGTGGGAGAGGAAGAAGCAGGCTCATAGCGGAGGAGCCTGATGTGGGGCTCGATCCCATAATGCTGGGATCACGCCCTGAGCTGAAGGCAGACGCTTAACCACTGTGCCACCCAGGTGCCCCTAACTAATAGAATTTAAAACATTTTTATGGCCAAAATGTCTCCATAGAATTCAATAGAGAAACAGCAATCTGCAAAATTATTTGAAATGTTGACAACTGTAGAAAATGGGCACATAATAGACGGGCATATAATAATCATGGGCAAATCAAAGTGGTGACCAAATGTATGAATCTGCTCAAACTCACTAACTGTTTATGAAAACAATAAGAAATCCCTTCCATACCGATCAGCCTGTCAAAAAGCTTAAAGAGCTGTCACATTGATTGGGATTGGAACTTATAAACAGGTAGTAAAGTGGTATTCTTTAATTTTTGTAGAAGAAATGTGAAGTGTTATAACATTTGGGGGAAATGGTCTGAAGACAGCTATGAATAATAAGATATAGGTATGCATTATTTCCTCAAGGTTTCTCATCTCAGCACTATTGACATTCAGCCCCAGGTCATTCTCTGCGCTGGGGTTTGTCCTGGGCATTGTCTGATGTTTAGAGCATCTCTGGCCTCTAGTGACACCTCCCGTATCTGACAGCCTAAAATGCCTCTGAACATCCCCTGGTGTCCCATGGAGGACAACATTGCCCCTGGTGGAGAACCAGCATTCTAACACAATCTCAAAATATCTTTGTATAATTGATGTAATAGCAATTTAATGAGAAAGAATATGAAAAATGCTCAAAAGTGTCAATGACACAGCCACACCCTGAAATATTATGCAATTACTGAAATAATGAATTAGCATTATACTGGTTGATGGGGGCAAGTCTGTAAAGTACTATTGGGGGAGATAAGCTATATATATATGACTGAACCGTAGTTAAAGGCCATTTACAATGTGCATAAGATTGCATTCATGAATTTGTATAGAAGCCTATGAATCAGGGCACCTGGGTGGGTTAATTGGTTAAACGTCTGCCTCTGGCTCAGGTCCTGGGCTCGGAGTCCTGGGATCCAGCCCAGCATCAGGCTCCTGAGAAGGAAGCCTGCTTCTCCCTCTCCCTCTGCCCCTCCACTCTGCTATGCTCCCTTGTGCACTCTCTGTCTCTATCAAATACATAAATAAAATATTTAAGAAAAAAGCGTATGACTATTTGTGTGTGCATAATACAGAAACATACAATTTTGTTGAGAGAAAGAGAGAGCACAGAAGCTAGGTGGGTGAGCGACAGAGGAAGAGGCAGAGAGAGAAACTCAAGCAGGCTTCACAGTCAGCCCAGAGCCTGACCCAGGGCTCCATCTCATGACCCTGACATCATGACCTGAGCTGAAATCTAGAGTCAGACACTCAGCTGACTGGGCCACCCAGGGACCCCTAGGAATGTAAGTTTTAAAAGAAACTAAGAGCTTATGGAACAAAGGATCGCAGTAGGAATGAGAATAGGTTAGGCATGGAGCTATCTCAAACAACAGTCCGAAACACAATGTCAATTTAAAACTAACTTTATAGACAAGCATAAAATAGTGTTAATGTAATGACATCAACATGGGTCGCTAACTCAAGATTGAAGTGCTGAAGACTTGGAAGCAGGGGCGCCTGGCTGGCTCAGTCAGTAGAGAGTACAGCTCCTGTTCTTGGGCTTGAGAGTCTGACCCCCACATTGGGCGTACAGATTAGTTTTAAACAACATAAAAACTTAGAAATAAACTAAATTATAAAATAATCTAACCAAAGCATTATCTACACTGATGCATTCATCTCCTACAGGGATATATTAATTCATATTTGTTGAGGAAGAAAAGGTGAATGTTAGTTAAACAATAAAGACTGTTTTTCAAATGATGGCTGCAGGTGACGAGATGTTGAGAAATAGACCTAATCACAAAAGACCAAAAGGTAGAATAGGGAATAACAGAAATGTGAAGATATGTTGTTGGAAATATGTAAAAATGGTGATTTATTAATTCAGATGTTGCAGAAGAACTTTCTACACTTAAACATACAAGAGGGGGGAGGAAAATATGACCAATGATAGGTTTGAGCACAAAATGTATTAACTTTATTTCTACCCTCGAATACATCTACACGCACATAAAGGAACTGAAGGTCAAACAGCAAAGTTGATGGCAAAATTCCAATTCTTATGTTTGGAAAAACGGAATAAAAAACAGGAATATAAACACCCCAAACCCACCCAATGAAACACAGGACTGGCACAGACAATTTATAATAGAGAAGGCAAACGTCTATGAAACCCAGAAATATTCTCATCCTCACCAGTAAGGAAATAATGGCAACGTTAACCTTTTTTAGTATACCTCTTTTCACCTGTTACATTTAAAAAAAAACTTCCTTGGAATACCCAGCATGAAAAAAGACACTGTGAAATGTATGTCTCATGATCCATTGGTCTGGAGTTTTCTCATCAATATGGGAACACACTCAAATTTTCCCTGGCTTAAGAGAATAAAAGGAATGCCCTCACTTGACTGTGTACCCCTCGTAGCTAATACCCTGTATCTCTATTCCTCTTAATTGCAAAGATTCTTGGAATTGTGTTCTACTCTTACTGGGACCAGTTTTTGCCACCCATCATCACACAACCATCACCACTAGTTAATCTTCAACGATCTCCTCTGCATGCTGATTTTAGTGTTTTCTTTTTAGGATCACAAATAAATATATTCACTAGTTATTCAAGCAAGCCAAAACCCACAGTGATGTCCCAGTGCTGGGCAGGGCTGGGTTGGCTCTCAGGTGGCTTCAGGTAAATATTCTCACCCTTCTATTCTCGCTGGCCCTTTCCTGCAGTACCTGCTGGATATTCAGACTCACCTGTATGGGGGTCTCTGTATGGAAGTCTGAATTCCTCCCTCAATGGTTGATGATGAACACTGAAGTTCTGTTCTCAAACAACATAGCAGGAGTCTCCTAGCCAGACTTAGGACTTCAAAAAGAAATAACTGTGTCTCACTCAGCCCAAGGTTGCACCTGCTGAGGGACAACAGCAGAAGAGATATTTACATGTCCCTTTGCTCCTTAAGCATATTTCCCTCCTGGTCCTCCAACCCCTGGGCACATTATCTCCCATGGGACATTGCTCTGGAGAGATGGACTATTTTTTTTTTTTGCCTGTTCCCAGGAGACCAGCTTATGAGTCAGTTGAATCCAGTTATTATTCTTCCCTGAACTCACCTTCCTCCCACAGAGCTAACCTCCTAGGACCTTATCCCAACTCTGAGTTAGAGATTTCTCCAAATCTAAGAGTGAAGAATTTTTCCTTACTAAGCTCCTTGGGTCCCCCATATATTGACTTATGGTGGGACACAGCACTGATATCCCCAGAAGATTGCTATTTCCCCTTCAACAAGGTGAAGGACTGTATTCCTTTAACATAAAACCACGGTACTACAGTCCTTGGCTTCCATGACCCTTTTGCCAAATCAGTTAAGAGTTCAATGCTGTAAGATAAATTAAGAGCTGTTGTTTCTTCCAAATTTATAAAATATTTTGGTAATTAAAAGCTACGTACTTAGGTATGGAGCTTCAGGTTCACAAGATGAAAAGAGTTCTGGAGATGGATGGTGCCAACCGCACAGCAGTGGGAATTGCTTCATCCCACTGAGCTGTGCATCTAAAAATGTTTTAGAGACTTCTGGGTGGCTCAGTCAATCCAGCCTCTGACTCGAAATCTCAGCTCAGGTCTTGATCTCAGTGTCTTGAGTTCAAGACAGATGTTGGACTCCCCGCTGGGCATGGAGCCTACTTAATAAAATGATAAAAATAAAAATAAAAATCGTTAAGAGGTGGTGAAAGAGGTCATTGAAATTGAGGAGTGCACTTGCCCTGATGAGCACAGGTTAATGTATGGAAGTGTTGAATCACTAAGTTGTACACTTGACTACTATTGTGCTGTATGTTAACTAAATGGAATTTAAATAAAAACTTTAAAAAATATACCTAATAAGTACTAGGAAATGTATGAATTGTGGAATTTTGTGTTGTGCCCCTGAAACTAGTAAAGCACTGTATGTTAATTTCACTTTAATTGAAAAATCTTTAAAGAAAAAAATAAATAATAAATTTTAAAAAAGACAAAAGGATAAAAAGATTACCTCTAATTGTCCAGGTGAGACTAAGGTAATCACAACGGTCCTCCAAATGTTGACATGGAGACAAAAGAGTTAGTGTTAAGAAGACTTTGAAAATGTTGCCCTGCTGGCTCTGAAGGTGGAGAAAGGGCCATGAACCCAAGAATGCAGGTGACCAGTAATCGACTGGAATTGGAAAGGGCACAGAGCCTCCGTTGAGCTTCTAGAAGGAGCTCAACCCTGCAGACATAGTCAATGAAATTGTATGAGGAAACTGAGTTTGAGCCTCTCAGTTCACCTATCTGCTTCCCTTGGATAAGGCAATTCATACTAAAAACTCACAGTAGGTAGCAAGGAATTTTTTAAAATTTAAATTCAGTTAGCCAACAAGAAAGGAAATTTTAAATCGCTGTGGTTATATTTTGCCCCATCAGCTGGTGTAGTGAATTCCTCGTGGCAATAATGAGTGTGGTCTGACTCTGAGGCGTTTGAGGCAGTGACATAGGAAAGGAACTCATGATCAGTACAAGATCACCCACTGTAGTTTAAATCTATGTTTGTATTTCTGCACCCTTTTATTTCACATAAATTCAAAGCTTCATTCTTTTTTTAGTGCCATCCTCTCCAGCTTTCTCAAGATCGCCATCAACATAAAAATGAAATCATAAATGTGTCTGTGTGTGTGCACACGTGAGTGAGTTTATTTGAAAGTAATATACTTGTCACATCACCCAATTACCCCATGCCCCTGATCCACCTCCCTTTGACAGCTCTCATTTGTTTCCTATAGTTAGGAGTCTCTCATGGTTTATCTCCCTCTCTGAATTTAAATAAAAAATAAAGTAAGTAAATGTATGCAAACATGCACATATACAAGAAACAACCATTACCCTTAAATGTTTTCTTTGAGTTAAAAAAGAATGTCCACACATTTTATTCATTCCCAAAAATGTCCATATAAAGTTATGTTCAGAATCCCACATTACAAAAACAAAATAAAAGAAACAAAACAAAAGAGCAAAACAAACAAAAAAGAAACAGAACAGAGGATGATAGGCGCAGGGAGGAAAAAATAAAATAAGACAAAATCAGAGAGGGAGACAAAGCATAATATACTCTTAACTACAGGAAACAAACTGAGGGTTGTTGGAGGGGAGGTGGGTGGGGGATGTGGTTACTAGGTGATGACCATTAAAGAGGATACCTGATGCAATGAGCAATGGGTGTTATATGCAATGGATGAAATCTGAACTCTACATCTGAAACTAAAATAAATAAATAAATTAAATAAATAAAAATAATTCAATCAAAAAAAATGAGGGATAAAATATCAAAATTTTATTCATCAGGAAAATTGGTCTGTAATTCTCCTTTTTGATGGGGTCTTTGCCTGCTTTGGCGATCAAGGTGATACTGGCCTCATAGAATGAATTTGGTAGTATTCCTTCTGTTTCTATTTTTTGAAACAGCTTCGGGAGAATAGGTATTATTTCTTCTTTGAAAGATTGGTAGAATTCCCCAGGGAATCCATCAGGCCCTGGGCCCTTGTTTTTGGGGAGGTTTTTGATCATTGCTTTAATCTCTTCATGATTAATTGGTATGTTTAGATAATCAATTTCTTCCTGTTTCAGTCTTAGTAGTTTATAGGTTTCCAGGAAGTCATCCATCTCTTCCAGGTTGTTTAATTTATTGGCATAAAGCTGTTGATAAAAGTTTCTAATGATCCTTCCTATTTCATTGATGTTGGTTGTGACCTCTCCCCTTTTATTCATAATTTTATTAATTTGGGTCCTTTCTCTATTCTTTTGAATAAGCCTGGCCAGTGGCTTATTGATCTTACTTATTCTGTCAAAGAACCAGCTTCTAGTTCTGTTGATCGGCTCTACTGTGCCCCTGGTTTCTAATTCATTGATCTCTGCTCTTTCTTGATAAACTGCTTTTTGGTGCGTGGGTTAGGCCTGTTCTTCTGTTCCAGCTCCACCTTCTTAAGGTGAGAATATAAAAACTGCATTTTAGATTTTTCTATTCTTTTGAGTGTGGCTTGGGTGGCTTTGGACAGCTACATGCAAAAGAATGAAACTTGACCACTCTCTCACACCATACACAAAGATAAACTCCAAATGGATGAAAGACCTTGATGTGAGACAGGAATCCATCAAAATCCTAGAGGAGAACATAAGCTGCAACCCCTTTGATATCGGCCACAGCAACTTTTCCATGACACACCTCCAAAGGCAAGAGAAACAAAAGAAAAAAAATGAACTTTTGGGACTTTATCAAGATAAAAAGCTTCTGCACAGCCAAGGAAACTGTCAAAAAAACTAAGAGGCAGCCGACGGAATGGGAGAAGATATTTGCAAGTGATACTACAGATAAAAGATTAGTATCCAAGGACTACAAAGAACTTCTCCAACTCAATACACGTGAAAAAAATAAATAAAAAATGGGCAGAAGATATGAACAGACACTTTTCCAATGAAGACATACAAATGGCTAACAGACACATGAAAAAATGCTCAAAATCATTAGCCATCAGGGAAATTCAAATCAAAACCACACTAAGATACCACCTTACGCCAGTTAGAATGGCAAAAATAGACAAGGCAGGAATCAACGATTGTTGGAGAGGATGTGGAGAAAGGGGATCCCTCCTACATTGTTGGTGAGAATGCAAGTTGGTACAGCCACTCTGGAAAACAGTGTGGAGGTCCCTTAAAAAGTTAAAAATTGAGCTACCCTATGATCCAGCCATTGCACTCCTGGGTGTTTACCCCAAAGATACAGACGTAGTGAAGAGAAGGGCCATATGCACCCCAACGTCATAGCAGCATTGTCCACAATGCTGAGGTGCCCTTCAACAGATGAGTGTATAAAGAAGAAGTGGTCCATATATACAATGGAAAATTACTCAGCCATCAAAAAGAATGATTTCACAACACTTGCAGCAACATGGACGGGAGTGGAGGAGATAATGCTAAGCGAAATAAATCAAGCAGAGAAAGACAATTAGCATATGGTTTCACTCATTTATGGAACATAAGAGGTAGGAAGATCGGTAGGAGTAGAAAGGGAAGAAGGAAGGAGGGTAAAAAGAAGGGGAATGAACCATGAGAGACTATGGACTCTGGGGAACAAACTGAAGGCTTTAGAGGGGAGGGAGGTGGGGGATCAGGATAGGCCTGTGATGGGTATTAAGGAGGGCACGTATTGCATGGTGCACTGGGTGTTATAGGCAAGTAATGAATCATGGAACTTTACATCAAAAACTTGGGATGTACTGTATGGTGACTAACATAATATAATAAAAATTTATTATTAAAAAAAAAAGATCGCCATGCATGTGCCCCTTCAAAAAAAAAAAAAGGAAAGTAAAAGTATATACAAATTTGAACACAAAGATTAAGATAGAACAAGTGGCTTTAATGCTTCAGTTTTTCTACCTTAGTGTCAGCAAGTCAGTACGGCTCATGGCACGGGAGATTTTCTGTACCGGCAATTGGGGTTGAACATCACAAAGTGACTTCAGATTTTTTTTCTAATTAAAGTGGGATTTCAATACCAGATATCCTTAACCAGGAAAATATAAATGAATAAGATCTGAGGCTGAATTCATTTCCCTTGAACAAAGTCTTATTGGATTAATGTCTGGATTAGATCTTTACTATGGTTGTAACAAATTACCATGATGCTGGCTTAGAACAAATCAATTTATTTTTGATAGCTCTGGAAGTTGGAAGTATCCGAAATAGGTCTCCCTGGGATAAAATCACTCTGTCTGCAGAGAAGAGTTCAGTCTGAAGGTCTGGGGAGAATGTGTTTTCTTGCCTATTCCAGCTTTAGAGCCACCTGTACTCCCTGACTCATGTGCCCTCCCTTTGTCTTCAAAGTCAGCAACATAGCACCTCAAAATCTCTCTGACTCCAAGTCTTCTGTCTCCCTCTTCCACAGTTTGAGGACCCTTGTGATCTATTCAGCTCATCTGAATAATCAGAATAACTTTACCCTAGCGTCAGCTGACTAGTAATGTTAATACCATTTGCAACCTCAATTTTCCCTTGTCATGACACAAGACTATCCACAGATTCTGTAGATTAAGATGTGGAAATAATTTGGGGACATTATTCTGCCTACTAAAAGTCTTGGTCAGAGGTGTTTTTGATGTCAATTCAGAGGCCCTCCCTTTGAAGAATCACACACAGAATTTATTTCAGACTCTAAGGTGGGCACTTAGACTTTTCTTTCAAAACCACACATGAAAAAGATCTCATGGCTTATTAATTACGTCTACACCAAAACTACAAATGGCAAAGTAAACCCTTAACTAAATAAATACAATATCATCTCAAGGTTAAGGGACAGTGCAAGGAGGTCAGATCTCTGGAAGGCAGGCAAGTTCATGAGAATGAGGAATTCAAAACTGGATTCACCTGACTTCTAGTCTGGTCTCCCAGGGACAGAGTCTCAGCAGGAAAAGTTTCCTTTGTGTCCAGACCAGTGGCCCACAGGGAATGCAGTTCTCCGAAGTGGGAGTAACAATGGAAACAGCACCTAGTGAGCAGACACATAGAGCTGTAAATATCTCCTCTGCTGTAGAACAACAGCATGTGGATCCTTGGACTGGCCGGGACATGGTTGTTGTTTCTGTGTTCCTAAGTCTGGCTGGGGGACCCATGCTTCACTCGTTTCTGCTGTCCTGTCTGGGAACAGAGCTTCGGTCTCCATCATCAACTATTCAAGAAGAATTCAGACCTCCACGCAGAGACCTTCATCTTAGAGACCCCACCCAGGTGAGTCTGAGAGCTCAGCAGGTATTTCAGGAAAGGATCAGAGAGAATGGAAGCTAAGAACATGTCCTGAACTCACCTGAGATGAGATAGACTCATTTATAATTATTTTATGTACTGTGTTCAAAAGAGAAGTGTCCTTTGGACTCAGCCATACAGGCATCTTTGTTGACAATATGTGGTGGGAATGGAAGTCCTGTTGGACACGACTGAGGAAGGATTGGGGGACATAGAGTGGTTCCAGTGAAACATATCCAAGGAGTTTGCAGCTAAGGGGAGCAGGAAAACAGTATTAGTTTGGAGGCATGTGTGGTGAGCTTTTTAAGATGTGCTTTTGAGCGTTTTCTGTATTTATAGAAAGCCCCTTGAGACCTACATTTCTTTTCTTTTTTTTATAAAAATATTTTTTATTATATTATGTTAGTCACCAAACAGTACATCCCTGGTTTCTGATGTAAAGTTCGATGATTCATTAGTTGCGTATAACACCCAGTGCTCCATGCAATACGTGCCCTCCTTACTACCCATCACTAGTCCATCCCATTCCCCCACCCCCTCCCCTCTGAAGCCCTCAGTTTGTTTCCTAAAGTCCATAGTCTCTCATGGTTCATTCCTCAGCATTTTCTCTCACATTGAGTATTCCCATGAAAAGTTGTATTTAATATGCAAAAAGGAGTATGCTAATTAGATTTACTTTGTAATACTTCATGACCAAGGTATGTGGAAACTATGAAGACATGTGTGAGGTAGAAGGAAAAACTCAGCCAAATCTCCTCACTGGTGATGATCACTCGTTTACTTACCGGAAGAAACTATATGGTAAGCTTTTTACACACACTGACGAAGGCTGTCTGCCACCCTAGGAGATCGGATAATGCTATCCCCACTATTTGAGTACAGATATTGCCATTTGGATGGACTGTATGTCTCTCCAAATTCAAACAGCATATATGTGGCAGATCTGACATTCAAAACCTGGTTGTCTCATTCCAAAAGTTTTGCCTTTAAAATCATTCAAAAAGTCATTTATTATTTCATCTTTAAAAAGCCCCTTCTATTGTACCTTGTATATTTTCTGTTATAAACTGCTGTTTATTCCTTTTGCACGTTTTTCTAGAGGGATCTCAATCAGTAAAATGTGTTGACATCATAAAAATCCCACTCCTTTCTTGTTTAGGTACATTGTTATTTTCCTGCTTTGTTAATCATTCTGGGCAGCAAGTGGATATGGACTGGGGCTGGACTGCTGCCAGAACCAGGGAAGCTTTCTACTCATCAGTCTCTCAGGGACTGCCTGAGTTTATTAGATCTCCTTTACCGCTTGTGTCCATTCTTTCCTGTCTGTGATTTTGGGACTGCCTTCTTATGCTTCTTTAAATACAGGACACATGATGATCATATTAAAATAGAACCTTGTTTCCATGACGGTGGGAGGCTTACTAACTAGAATTTAAGTATTATTTGCAGAGTTTGATGTTGACAGCTTGCCTTGTATCATTCTTTCAAAATTTCTGAGGGCAAGAAAAACATGATAGAAATGCAGTGTCATGAGGCCAGAGTGCCCTGTGCATGTGTGTGTGTGTGTGTGTTTGTGTGTGTGTGTGTGTGTCTGTGTTGTGGGGCATGAGCAGTCCTCAGGGCAATGGTACCCCAGTTCATATACTCCAATATGTGACGCTTAAATGCAGAATGTTCACCAACAGATGGAAATAAGGAAGGGATCCATCTCGATTCACAGAACACCTTGGAACACAATTAATAAGACGCAACGAACACCATGTGAAGGAAGGACTCCCTGTGTCTTGAAGTCCCATCAGTGGCAGGAAAGCCCCCTCGGTCCTCAACATTCTCTGCCACCACCTCTCCTCTCTCTCCCTCTTGCTCATTCCCTCAGCACACTGACTGCATGTTGAGATCTGCAGATCTGCTGTAAGTGCCTTCTGCAGGGCCTTTGCTCTGCTTTCCCTGCAGGGCACCCACCTCCCCCAGATATCCTCCTGCCTCCTGTTCCGTCTTTCTGGAAGCTTCTGTTCAAGTGTCACCTTCTTTGCAGGTCTTCCTGAACTCCTATTAAAACTTAGCACCCTCACCATCCTCTGCTTTCTTCATACCGGCTACTGTTAGTATTAATTGTCTCGGAATCATTACAGATACACTGGTCCAGTCATTGAAGTAAATATATTTTGGCTTATCACCTTGCAGGCTGAGCTTGCATTTTTCAGATTCCAGTGGCAAGGACAATTTAATACCGCATCTTCAAAGTAATTTTATTTGAATTGTATTTTCGCACTTTCATTTTTTCCCTCATGGCACCTGTCACCATCTGACACAGTGTATAATCTTCAGTTATATAGACATATAAGTAAATAAGTATAACCAGATATAGATTCTTTCTCCATGTTTGGATTTTCTTATTTTCTTCTTTCTTATTTTCATCTTTCTATTTACTTATTTTCTTCTCCAAGTTTTTACTTAAATTTAAGTTAGTTAAGAAGAGCACGTGATGTGATGAGCACTGGGTGTTATATGCAACTAATGAATCCTTGAACACTGCACCAGAACTAATGTTGTACTATATGCTGGCTAACTGAACATAAAACAAACAAACAAACACAATCACTCCACCTCAAGCTCCTACTTTCAGCCTTAGGCAGCCACTAAGCTACTTTTTCTTTCTAGAGATTTGCCTCTTCTGGACATTTCATATAAATGGAATCATAAAATATGTTTTTTGTGAAAAAATAAGTTAGAACATGCGTACAGTATGAGCGTCATGTATAGAATTTAGTGATTCAACTCTTCTGTACAACACCTGGTGCTCATCACCACAAGTGCCCTCCTTCATCCCCATCATCCTTTCTTCCCATCCCCCCACACACCTCCCTCCAGCAACCCTCAGTTTGTTCTCTATAGTTAAGGGTCGGCTTCCTGGTTTGCCTCTCTTTTTTAACTTTCTTGTTATTTTTATTTTTTATTTTTTCAAATTTTTACTGGGTATGCAGTAATTTATTTATTTATTTATTTATTTATTTTTATGTTCAGTTAGCCACTGTATAGTACAAAATTAGTTTTAATGTAGTGTTCAATGATTCATTAGTTGAATATAATACCCAGTGCTCATCAGGGCATGTGCCTTCCTTAATACCACCTGATTACCCCATCTCCCCACCTCCTCCCCTCTGAAATGCTCAATTTGTTTCCCAGAGTCCATAGTTTCTCATGGTTCCTCTCCCTCTCTGATTTCTCCCCCTTCACTTTTCCCTCCGTTCCCCTATGGTCCTCAGGGCTATTCCTTATGTTTGACTAGGAGTAAAACCATATCATAATTGTCTTTCTCTGCTTGACTTATTTCACTTAGCATAATCCTCTCTTTTTTTCTTTCCCCCACTATGTTTGGGGTTTGTTGTTGTTGTTGTTGTTTGTTTGTTGTTTCTTAAATTCCACACATGAGTGAGATCATATGGCGTTTGTCTTTCTTTGACTGACTTATTCACTTAGCATAATACACCCTACCTCCATTCCGGTCATTGAAAATGGCAAGATTTCAATACCTTTAGATGGCTGAGTAATATTCTATTGCATATATGTACACCACATCTTCTCTATCCATTCATCATTCAATGGACATTTGAACATACAATATGCCAATAGTTTGGCTATTGTTGATAATGCTACTATAAAGATCAGGGTGCATGTACCCCTTTGAATTAGTGTTTTTGTACACTTCGGGCAAATGCCGAGTAGTGCAACCTACAGAATGGGAGAAGATGTTTGCAAATGACGTATCTGATAAAGGGTTAATACCCAAAATCTATAAAGAACTTATCAAACACCCAAATAACATATAATCCAGTCAAGAAATGGCCAGAAGACTTAAATAGACACTTTAGCAATGAAGGCATACAGATGGATAACAGACACATGAAAATGTGTTCAACATCACTCATCATCAGGGAAATATACATTAAAATTACAAAGATATTACCTCACACCTGTCAGAATGGCTAAAATCTACAACACAAGAAACAATCATTATGGGTGCGGCTGTGGAGAAAGAGAAACCCTCTTGTCCTGTTGGTGGTAATGCAAACTTGAGCAGTCACTCTGGTAAACAGCATGGAGGAGCTCGGTGATGGGTATAAGGAGGGCACGTGTTGTAACGAGCGCTGGGTGTAATACGCAGATAACGAATCATGGAACACTACATCAGAAACTAATGATGTATTGTATGGTGACTAACATAACATAAAAAAAAGTTAAAAATAGAATGACCCTATGATCTAGCAATTGCAATGCTATGGTATTTACCCAATAAATACAATAATACTAATTCAAAGCGATACATGTACTCCAATGTTTTAGCAGCATTATCTACAATAGCCAAACTATGGAAACAAACCAAGGTCCACCAATAGATGAATGGATGAAGAAGTTGTGATACATATACAATGGAATGCTACTCATTCATAAAACAGAATGAAATCTTGCCATTTGAAATGACCTGAATGGAGCTAGAGTATTATGCTAAGTGAAAAAATTCGGAGAAAAAAAAAGCACTATATGATTTCACTTACATGTGGAATTTAAGAAATAAAACAAATGAGCAAAGGGAAAGTGACAGAGAGAGAGAGAGAGAAAAACCAAGAAACAGACTCTTAACTATAGAGAACACCCTGCTGGCTACCAGGTGGGAGGGATGGGTGAAAGATGATGGGATGAAGGAGGGCACTTGTGGGAAGGACCACCTGTTGTACCAAAGTTTGATATGAATATTACACTGTTGGTTAACTACCTGGAATTTAAATAAAAACTTTAAAAATGAACAAAAGGTAAGGAATAAATGAAAGAAGCCCATTTGCTTGAAAATAACTATGATATTTTTTTTTCTCTCCTTTTAGTCACCACCATCACATGGAACTAAACAATGACACACAAATTCCAGAGTTTGTTCTTCTGGGATTTTCAGGGGATCCAGAACTGCAGCTCCTCATATCTGGGCTTTTCCTCTCCATGTATCTGATCTGTGTGTGGAAACCTGCTCCTCATCCTGGCCGTCAGCTCTGACTCCCACCTCCACACCCCCATGTACTTCTTCCTGGCCACCCTGTCCTTTGTAAACATCTGCCTTACCTCCACCACCATTCCCAAGATGCTGTGGAACATCCAGACTCAGAGCAAAGTCATAACATATGATGGCTGCATCACGCAGATATACTTTTTCCTACTTTTCGCTGGATTGGATGACTTTCTCCTGACTGGAATGGCTTATGACCGCTTTGTGGCCATCTGTCACCCCCTGCACTACACAGTCATCATGAACCCTCAGCTTTGTGGACTGCTGGTGCTGGTGTCCTGGATGATGAGTGCCCTCCATTCCTTGTTAGAAAGCCTAATGATGTTGCAGCTGACCTTCTGCAGACAGGTGGAAATCTCCCACTTTTTCTGTGAAATTAATCAAGTGGTCCGACTTGCCTGTTCCGACACATTTCTTAATGACATGGTGATGTATTTTGCAGCTGTCCTGCTGGCTGGTGGTCCCCTTGTTGGGATCCTTTGCTCTTATACTAAGATAGTTTCCTCCATACTTAGAATCTCATCAGCTCAGGGCAAGTATAAAGCTTTTTCCACCTGTGCATCTCACCTCTCAGTCGTCTCCTTATTTTATTGTACGATCCTAGGAGTGTACCTTAGCTCTGCTGGTACCCAGAGCTCCCACGCAAGTGCAGTGGCCTCGGTGATGTACACGGTGGTCACGCCCATGCTGAACCCCTTCATCTACAGCCTGAGGAACAGAGACATAAAGAGGGCTCTGAAAAGATCCATTGGGGTTCCAGTGATGTAAGGGCCAATGGTTCTGAGGTTGAAGAATTGCCCATGATTGCAGGGCTCACAGCCTTGGAGCCAAATGCTGCCATTCTGAGATCAGACTGTGGAAGTACAATCTGCTCCTTTTATATATTTCCTGGAATTTCCATTTGTTTGAATTCAACTTCTTCATTCAGTTAAGTAATTCATTACATTAAACTTCTGCTCTTTCTGATATACGGAAAGGCTCCCCCTTGTCCAATTTCATATATTCCTAATGTTTTCCCCAAACTTGGATCACAAATACCTGGAAATTTCTATACCTTACATGGGATATCTTGGATTTCTTAAATGTAATTTCATTTCAATGATTTCTGTCATGCCATTTAATTCTCTCTAGATTCCCCAAAAAGACTAATCATGAGTTGTATTCTTCATGTGGAAGAAAGTATACTTGGTCCTAAGCCCTTCACATAACTTTATTGTAAATGAAAAAACAAAACTCCAGTTTTCACCTTGAGTCTGTCAATGGTGTTACATCACCACCTTCACTCCTCTTCCTGACAATGAGGACTCTAAACTTGTTCCCCTTAAGTCTCAGGCTCTTGACAGGGATGCTCAGGCTAGGAAAGCCCGGGCACCCCCTGTGTCCTGTGCTTGTGGACATTCCCACAGATGCTTTCCTGACCAGAGCCTCTGCTGTGGCTGCACCAGCCCTTGGGTTCTTACTGTGACTGCAAGACAGGCCTCAGCAGCACCCATCAGAGAACTCTAACAAAACCAGGTTTATTCCTCACAGGTCCTGGAGGGCACATGGGACACAAAGGCCATTGGGGGAGGTCTTAGAGGGGGAGAGAGGTATTGAGAGGGAGAGAGATTGAGCACAGCTGAGGGATCTGTCTTCATTGGGGTCCATGGGTGGGTGGTTAGGGACTTGTGCTCATTTTTTTATTGTTGAATTTAAAGCACGGGCGGAGTTGAAGGGTGGACAAAATTGATGAAGGAGAGTGGAGATGGAGATATGCGATGAGTAAGTCATGGGAATGGGAAGGCACAGCATATGGAATGCAGCCAATGACATTGTAACAGTGATGTAACGGGACAGAGGGCAGGTACACTTGAGGTGAACTGAGCAAAACAGAGAGACAATGAATCACTCTGTTGTACGTGTGTATCTGATGTAACATCATGTGTCTATATACTCAAATAAAAAATTAAAGAGAATACAATAAAATATTTTCCTACAGTGCTTAAAAATACCAACAAAACATACAAAGAGAACCCTACTAGAATTTGGCACAGAAAGGGGAAAGTAGGGTCACTCATGGTAGTTATCTAGATTACCAGGGCTTTCTAAATCGGTACTTGGTGGGTGGCCTGCGTGCTAATATAGTAATTGTGTCATACATGCAACTGGCAATATGTTAATTTGATTAGTCGTCTTTGAAATGGAGGCTTCAGAAATCAAAAGCTTCATGTCAGGCACTTACTCTACAAACATGCTCCTGTGTTTCCTAACTGGTCCCCTGGTTTTACGTTGTGGTTCAGCTCAGTGTCCAGGAAGCCCACCCTAGCCACTGCAGGCACTGTCAGCATGTGTATATCTCCCAGTGGAGTCTGCATGGAAAGACAAATTTGAATAAATAGATTGATCTAATACATTCTTAGCATCAGAGACGACTATAAATATGAGGAAGCAAAATTTCATTGCACCATCTTCTTACTGTGCAAAATATTTCTTATTCATGCAGTGAATGTATTTGTGGAAATATTGCACATTGGTGTCCACAACTGAGGGGGTTTATTCCTTGAGGTGAAGGGTCAGTTAGTGTCATATATATTTATTCCAGAATTATCTTCTGTTTCTACTCGAAAAGTTGCAATGTTACCTGATAATACGACTCTCTCTATTGGTACAGAAAATGACTCCCTCTTCTTAATATTTGCCACAAATGCTAAGGGATGGTGAATGAACAGTATCAGCATCACTCATTTTTACCCCCTTCCTGCTCAGAAATCTCTTCCACCCTGTGTGATCAGAGGATGCTTCACAGGAGAGCTGGATGTCCTGCTGGTCGTGTGATTCAGAATCACCAGTTCTTCTGCACAAACATGCATGTCCTTCACACTCTCCCAGTGACACGGAAGGGAGCCCACATACAGCCACTTGTTCATAAAGCCATCAGAAATAGACGTGAATAACAATGACCATGACTGGTCTCCTCATTTGTCAGATCCTGTACCACAGGTAAAGGCAGCACATGATCTAACTGCCTCAGGTCTGTTCACTTGGGTGATTGTGTCAGTCAGCTCTCGCTGTGTAACAGGCTGTCCTTGTCAAATGGGATGTCATTATGATGTATGATTGTCAGGTGCAAAGGTTAAGAGGGAATTCTTGAGCCATTTTATGATGCAATATGTGCTTTTATTATAGGTCAGGACGCATAGACAAAAAGAGTTGCATGGGACTGTGAGGATGACTGGTTATATACTTTTGAGTTTATCGGGGGTGTGCAGATAATGGTAGCTTCGAAAGAATTTTTATATGCTAATGTGAGGTTTACAAGATCTTGGAGGTATGGCTATTGTCAAGATAGGCTTCCTTTTAGTCTCTAATAAAACATCAACATTAAGGCAGCCATGAGTTCCTGGAGGAGTGTCACACTCTGTGTGTCTCAGGGATTCATCAAGGGCTGCAGGTTGTAAGGAGATTGACTTCTAGCTACATTTCTCTTGCCTTTGTTCTCCTCATCAGTAATCCCTTTACAATCAATTTGCATTATTTCTGGGAGGCTTTTCTGATCTCTGCTGGGCTCCTCATGGGTCTGGATTCAGGAGTGTATCTGCATGTATTTCTAAGGCTCATCCATGGTGTTGTACCTGGTTGTAGTGCTTCTCTGTACCAGTCAACTTATGGTCTTATTACTACATTTCCATATGTAAGTTATTCTTCTATTTGTGAATTAAATTAATTTATGTGCATTATTTGAATTTCATCCCACTGTTCCTACATCCATATAACACTTGCTTTCCTTCCTGTTAGAAGAGCTCACCCAAACCTTCGTGGAGAGTCACTGCACTCTAATCCTACTCTTTGCCTTGGACCAGAGATAATTCCCCACATAATAAATCATTGCAGTATAATGACACAAAATAGCTGCATATTTAGAGTGCACAATTTGATGAATTAAAGAACCATCACAAACGTGAAGAGTACAGAATGCATGTTTCCGTCTGTGTGTAATTAAAGACTTTACATCAGCTTGAACTCTTTTGTTAGGTAATTGTTAAACATTTTAGCTCCCTGAGGCGTGCTTTCCTTATTTCTGAAGGCAGTGTGAAATGTTAAATATAACTCTATATGAACCTTGTTAGAAAAGAATGAAATAGGTGGACATTAATTTTTTGCGTCAAAGAAAACATTCCAGCGTGGTTGTGTCTTCTGTGTGTGTGTGTGTGCGTGTTATGCATTTTTCTTTCTTTTTTGTTGTAATATTTTTTATTATGTTAGTCACCATACAATACATCCCTGGTTTCTGATGTAAAGTTAGATGATTCATTAGCTGCGTACAACACCCAGTGCACCATGCAATATGTGCCCTCCTTAATACCCATCACTGGCCTATCCCAATCCCCCACCCCCTCCCCTCTAAAGCCCTCAGTTTGTTTCCCAGAGTCCATAGTCTCTCATGCTTCATTCCCTTCTGATTACCGCCCCCCCTTCTTCTTCCCTTTCTTCTTCTACTGATCTTCCTACTTCCTGGGAAACAAACTGAGGGCTTCAGGGGGGTGGGGATGGGATAAGCTGGTGATGGGTATTAAGGAGGGCACATATTGCATGGTGCACTGGGTGTTGTATGCAAGTAATGAATCATGGAACCTTACATCAAAAACTAGGGATGTACTGTATGGTGACTAACATAATATAATAAAAATATATTATTATAAGAAAATAAATTAATTAAATTATGGTTAAAAAATAAGTGTATTATTTTGTGTCACTCATAAAAGCAATAAAGGTGCAATTTACACAGCCTCATGAATGAATGAATACACTGATGAGGGAAACAAAGGCAAGACAAAGGTAGCTTAAATTAAATCTTACAGTTTGCAGCCGACAGATAGATACCAGAAACATGCAGAGCATGACATTCCTCAAGGAACTCATGGCTGCCTTAATGCTTAATGTTTTGCTTTATCTAAGACCAATGTCAACTTATCTAACAGCAGCAAGCCCCTCAAGGTTCTGAAAGCCTCGCTTCCAAATTCCTCAGAGACTTACTCAATCCCTAACATTCACTAACTAAAAAGTATATAATCAGTCACTCACCATCCCAGTGCAGCTCTTTCTGCCCACAGGCCCTGTCCCCATGCCATAATAAAATCTCCTTTTTGCACTGTAAAACTTCCAAGAATTTTCTCTTGACCTCTGGGCTTGATGATCCCTCGTCATACACTATTCCTTCAAAATTACGTACAAAGGCAATATTTGGTGCAGAACACATAAAACCACTGACAGCTATCTCTTCCACAGGAACACAGCCTTGCTCATTGAGGAATCATCCACAGACCAGGACCGGCCCATCAACATCACCTGGGAGCTTGCCAGAAATGCAGACACAGATACAAAACATTTGCATCATTGCAGAAAGGCCTCTTGGATGCCTCTGCCTAGCATAATGGATAACAGCAGACCCATGAAGGCACACTGTCATCAAATTTCAGAACACCAGGGACAAAAAGAAGATCCCAAATGCTTGCAGTGAGGGGAGCAAGGCACATGTCACATAAAAGGAATCAGAAACCCAAAAGGAAGTAATCTCAACAGTGATACTAGACCCAATTCTCTATGTCTTCAAGTTCACAGAGAAAATCCTAGCCCACCTAGAAGTCTGTGCTCAAATCAGCCATCAAGTAAAGGGTAGAACAGAGATATATTCAGACACACATATTCTTAAGAAAACTTTACTCCTCTGTGTCATTCTTCTGAAAGCTACAAGGAGATGGGTCTGCCAAAATGAGGGAGAAAACCAAGAACGAGATTGGGCGGAGCAAGGTGCCACTAGCTTTGCTATAAGCCCTGTAGTAGTCTTCACCTTTTTAAAGCACATACATCTATACATTCATTCTCAAAGATAAATTTTTAGAAGTCTCAGACCAAGGATCATCTCCTCCCTACCCGCTCTGGAGACAAGTGTTCCTTCTGTGTGCTCTCTAAGCACCGCTGCTGACCTTCCACCATATTGAATCTGTCTATCCATGGGTCTGACTTTTCTCCAACGACAGGACACATTTGGATGTGATCCAAAGTGGTAACTCAGAAATGTCTGTGGATCTAAACAAAAACAAGAGCAAGAATCTCCCTGGGCTAAAATCACTCTGTCTGCAGAGAAGAGTTCATTCTGGCGGTCTGGGTGTGAATATACTTTTCTTGCCTATTCCAGCTTCAGAGCCACCTATACCCCCTGGCTCATAAGTTCTTTTATCTTCAAAGTCAGCAACATAACATCTCAAAATTTCTCTGTGACTCCAAGAATTCTGCCTCCCTCTTCCACATTTGGAGGACCCTTGCGATCTATTGAGCACAGCTAGATAATCAGAAAAACTTTTTTCTAGTGCCAGCTGACTAGCAATGTTAACACCGTTTGCAGCCTTAATTTTCCCTTGTCATGACACAAGACATATCCACAGATTCTATAGATTAAAATGTGGAAATATTTTGGGGACATTTTTCTGTCTACTAAAGTCTTTGTCAGAGGTGTTTTTGATGTCAACTCAGGGGCCCTTCCTTTGAAGGATCAACCACAGAATTTATTTCGGACTCTAAGGTGGATACTCGGACTTTGAAAGGACTTTCCTTTCAAAACCACACATATTGAATCTGTCTATCCAGGTCTGACTTTTCGCCAACAACAGGACACATCGGATGTGATCCAAAATGGTAACTCAGAAATATCTGTGGATCTAAACAAAAACAAGGGCAAGAACCTCCCTGGGCTAAAATCACTCTGTCTGCAAAGAAGAGTTCTCATGGCTTATTTATTCACATCACGCCGGAAGTATAAATGGCAAATTAACCCTCAACTAAATAAATTCAATATCAACTCAAGGTTAAGGGAAAGCACAAGGAGATTAGAACTCTGGAAGGGAGGCAAGTTCATAAGAATGAAGAATAGAAAACTGGATTCACTTGACTTCTAATCTGGTCTCTTGGGAACAGAGAATCAGCAGGAAAAGTTTCCGTTGTGTCCAGACCAGTGGCCCACAGGGAATGGAGTGCTCTGCGGTGGGAGTAACAATGGAAACAGCACCTAGTGAGCAGACACAGGGAGCTATAAATATCTCCTCTGCTGTAGAACGTCATTGTGGATCCTTGGACTGGCCGGGACGTGGTTGTTATTTTGGGGTTCCTAAGTCTGGCTGGGGGACCCATGCTTCACTGCTTCCTGCTGTCCTGTCTGGGAACAGAGCTTCGGTCTCCATCATCAAACACCAAGAGAGAAATCGGCACCTCCACACGGAGACTTTCATCTTAGAGACCCCACCAGGTGAGTCTGAGAGCTCAGCAGGTATTTCATGAAAGGATCAGAGAGAATAGAAGCTGAGAACATTTCCTTTGGTCACCTGAGATGAGATAGACTCATTTATAATTATTTATGTAATGTGTTCAAAAGAGAAGTGTCCATTGGACTTAGCAATACAGGCATCATTGTTGACAAACACGGAGGTAATGGAAGTCCAGTTGGATGAGTCAGGGGAAGGAATGGGGGACATAAAGTGGTTCTGGTGATATTAGAACATATTCAAGGAGTTTGCAGCTAAGGGGAGCAGGAAAACAGAGTATTTGGTCTGGAGTTGTTTTTGGTGAACTTTTTAAGATGTGGTGTTTTTAAGCACGTTCTGTATTTATAGAAAGACTCAGACCCATGCAGGTAGCTGTTCCCCTGCAACAGCAGTTCCTGAGACACATTTCTCAGCATCTTCTCTCACAGTGAGTATTCATATAAGAAATTGTGTTTAATATGCAAAAAGAGTATGCTAACTAGCTTTACATTGTAATATTTCATGACCAAGGTATGGAAACTATGAGGACATTTGTGAGGTAGAATAAAAACTCAGCCAAATCCGTTCACTGGTGATAATCACTCGTTTAATTACAGGAAGAAACCGTATGATAAGGTTTTTACATATATTGACTAATGCTATCTGCCACCCTAGGTGGATGGTGCTATCCCCAGGAATTGAGTAAGGATATTCACATTTGGAATGGATTGGTTGTCTCTCCCAAGTTCAAACCACGAATATGTGGTAGATCTGACATTCAAAACCTGGTTTTCTGATTCCAAAAGTTTTGCTTTTAAAATCATTCAGAAAAATCTTTTATTATTTCATCTTTAAAAATTCCCTTTTATTGTCATACATTATATATTTTTGTTGTAAATTGCAGGTTTATTTCCTTTGCACATTTTTCCAAAGGGATATTCAATCAGTAAAATGTCTTGACATCATAAAAATACCACTCCTTTCTTGTTTGGATTCACTATTTCCTGCTTTGTTAATTATTATGGGCAGCAAGGGGATGTGGACTGGGGCTGGAATGCTGCCAGACCCAGGGAAGCTTCCTGCTCAGCAGTCTCTCAGGGACCACCTGAGCTTATTAGATCTCCTTTACTCCTTGTGTCCATTTCTGTCCTCTCTGTGTTTCTGGAACTGCTTTCTTATGTTTCTTTAAATACAGGAAACAGTGTGATCGTATTAAAATAGAACCTTGTGTTTCCATGTCTGTGGGAGGCTTAACTAACTGGAATTTAAGTACTATTTATAGTCTGCTGTTGCAGCTTGCTTTGTATCGTTACGTTCAAAATTATTTTGGCTGAGGGTGAGAAAAGCATGATAGTTACGCAGTGCCAGGAGGTCAGAGAGAGCTGTCGGTGTGTGGTGTGTGTGTGTGTGTGTGTGTGTGTGTGTGTGTGTGTGTGTGTGTGTTGTGGGGCATGAGCAGTCCTCAGGACAGTGGTACCCCAGTTCATATACTCCCATATGTGACCCTTAAAAGCCAGAATGTTAACCAACAGATGGAAATATGGAAAGGATCTATCTATTCCAGAATACCTTGGAACACAATAAGATGCATAGAACACCATGTGAAGGAAGGACTCCCTGTGTCTTGAAGTCCCATCAGTGGCAGAAAAGCCACCTCGGTCCTCAACGTTCTCTGCCACCACCTCTCCTCGCTCTCCCTCACCGCACCAACTGCGTGTTGAGATCTGCAGATCTGCAGTAAGTGCCTTCTGCAGGGCCTTTGCTCTGCTTTCCCTGCAGGGCACCCACCTCCCCCAGATATCCTCCTGCCTCCTGCTCAGTCTTTCTGGAACCTCTGTTAAAATGTTACCTTCTTGGCAGGTCTTCCTGAACTCCTATTAAAACGTAGCACCCTTACCATTCACTGCTTTTTTCTTTTTTTTGGGGGGGCATACTTTTTCAATTTAATTTTACTGAAATTCAACTAATTAACATAGAGTGCATTATTAGTTTCAGAGGTAGAGTTTAGTGATTCATCAGTTGCATATAACACCCGGTGCTCATTCCATCAAGTGTCCTCTGTAATGCCCATCCCCCAGTTACCCCATGTCTCCACCCCCTCCCCTCCAGCAACCCTCAGTTTGTTTCCTATGGTTAAGAGTGTCTCATGGTTTGTTTCCTTCTCTGATTTTGTCTTGTTTTATTTTTCCCTCCCTTCCCCTATGCTCCTCTGTTTTGTTTCTTAAATTCCACATAATGCATCATGTATCTGAAATTCAAGCTTATCTGGGTGCCCTGTGTTTTTGTGAAACCTAGCAACCCTAAGTGTAGAAATAACATGTAGTCAAAGGGGACCTGCTGATAACATCTAAGTATTGCCTGTGTGGGTCCCCTCAAGGTGGACAAGGGACCCATTTGCCCTCCAGTGATGCAGCCAGCACACTTCTGCCATTAATGGAAAAATATCTGCCAGAGCAGTACTGTGGTCTTGTCATTAGCCTTCAAATTACTGGTCGGGGGCTATTGTTTAGTACGTAAATGTCTACTGGATTTTCTCTTAAACAAACAGAAGCTTCAATGGCTGGGAAGATGAGGCTTACGAAACATCAAACATCCACTCCTTTTTTTCTGCCGACTTTTTTTCCTTCCTGACACCTGTCACTACCTGACACAGTGTATAATTTTTAGTTACATAGCATATATAACAAAATAAATATAACTAAGTATATCTTCTTTGTCCATCTTTGGATTGTAGGGACTTATTTTCTTTTCCAAGTTCTTTAAATTTAAGTTAGTTAACATACAGTGCAATGTTAGTTTCAAGTGTAATATTTAGTGATTCTGCACTTCCATACAACACCTGGCGCTCATCACCACAAGTGCCCTCCTTCATCCCCATCATCTATTTCACCCATCCTCTCACCACCTCCCTCCAGCAACCCTCAGTTTGTTCTCTATAGTTAAGAGTCTGATTCCTGGTCTGCCTTTCTTATTTCTTTCCCCCACTATGTTTGGGGTTTATTGTTTCTTAAATTCCACACATGAGTGAAATCATATGGTATTTGACTTTTTCTGACTGACTGATTCACTTAACATAATAACACCCTACCTCCATCCAGGGCACTGAAAATGGCAAAATTTCAATACCTTTATATGGCTGAGTAATATTTCATTGCATATATGTGCACCACATCTTCTTTAACCATTAATCATTCGATGGACATATGGGCTCTCTCCATAGTTTGGTATTGTAGATATTGTTGTTATAAACTTTGGGATACATGTATCCCTTTGAATAAGTATTTTTGTACACTTTGGATAAATACCGAGTAGTGCAACCTACTGAATGGGCAAGATATTTGCAAATGACATATCTGATAAAGAGTTAGTATCCAAAATCTATGAAGAACTTATCAAACTCAACACCCAAATGACAAATAATCCAGTTAAGAAATGGTAAGAAGACTTGAATAGACACTTTTTCAACAAAGACATCCAGAAGGCTAACAGACACATGAAAAGATGCTCAACATCACTCATCATCAGGGAAACACACATCAAAAGTACAATGAGGTATCACCTTACACCAGTCAGAATAGTTAAAATTAAAACACAGGAAAAAACAGCTCTTGCTGAGGATGCGGAGAAAGGGGAAACCTCTTACACTGTTGGTGGGAATGCAAGTTGGTACAGCCACTTTGGAAAACAGTGTGGAGGTCCCTTAAAAGGTTAGAAATTGAGCTACCCTATGATCCAGCAATTGCACTCCTGGGTATTTACCCCAAAGATACAGACGTAGTGAAGAGAAGGGCCATATGCACCCCAATGTTCATAGCAGCATTGTCCGCAATAGCTAAATCGTGGAAGGAGTTGAGATGCCCTTCAACAGATGACTGGATTAAGAAGATGTGGTCCATATATACAATGGAATATTACTCAGGCATCAAAAAGAATGATTTCTCAACATTTGCTGCAACATGGATGGCACGGGAGGAGATGATGCGAAGTGAAATAAGCTAAGCAGAGAAAGACAATTATATGGTTTCACTGATTTATGGAACATAAGGAATAGCAGGAAGATGGGTAGGAGAAGAAAGGGAAGAATAAGGGGGGGGTAAACAGGAGAGGGAATGAACCATGAGAGACTATGGACTCTGGGAAACAAATTGAGGGTTTCAGAAGGGAAGGGAGTGGGGAAGTTGAGAAAGGCCGGTGATGGGTATTAAGGAGGGCACATATTGCATGGTGCACTGGGTGTTATATGCAAGTAATGAATCATGGAACATTACATCAAAAACTAAGGATGTACTGTATGGTGACTAACATAATAAAATAAAAATTAATTAAAAAAAAAAAGAAAGAGGAAGCCTCTTGCCCTGTTGGTGTGAATACAACCTCGAGCAGTCAATCTGGAAAACAGTATGGAGGTTCCTCAAAAAAGTAAAAATAGAACTACCCTATGATCCAGTAATTGCACTGCTAGGGTATTTACCCAATGAATACAAAATTACTAATTCAGAGGAATACATGTACAACATTATCTGCAATGGCCAAACTATGGAAGTAGCTCAAGTGTCCACTAATAGATGAATGGATAAAGAAGATGTGATACATACATACAATGGAATGTTGCTCATTCATAAAACAGAATGAAGTCTTGCCATTGGAATGACATGAATGGAGCTAGCGAGTATTATGCTAAGCGAAATAAGTCAGTCAGAGAAAGACAAGTACTATATGATTTCACTTTTATGTGCAATTTAAGAAGTAAAACAAATGAGCAAAGGGAAAAAGAGAGAGATAATTAGAGAAAGCGAAACCAAGAAACAGACTCTTAACTATAGAGAACACCCCGCTGGTTACCAGAGGGGAGGTGGTGGGAGGGATGGGTGAAAAGATGATGGGGATGAAGGAGGGCACTTGTGGGAAGGACAACCTGTTGTACCAAAGTTTGAAACACTATATTGTACAGCAGAAATGAATATTACACTGTAGGTTAACTAACTGGAATTTAAATAAAAACTTCAAAAAATGAAAAAATAAAGGGTAAGAAATAAATGAAAGATGCCCATTTGCTTGAAAATAATGATGGTACTTTTCTCTCTCCTTTTAGTCCCCACCATCACATGGAACCAGACAATGACACACAAATTACAGAGTTTATTCTTCTGGGATTTTCAGAGGAATCAGAATTGCAGCCCCTTGTATTTGGGCTTTTCCTCTCCATGTACCTGATCACTGTGTGTGGAAACCTGCTCCTCATCCTGGCCGTCAGCTCTGACTCCCACCTCCACACCCCCATGTACTTCTTCCTGGGCAACCTGTCCTTTCTAGACATCTGTTTCACCTCCACCACCATCCCCAAGATGCTGTGGAACATCCAGACTCAGAGCAAAGTCATAACGTATGATGGCTGCATCACACAGATATACTTTTTCCTACTCTTCGCTGGATTGGATAACTTTCTCCTGACTGTGATGGCCTATGACCGCTTTGTGGCCATCTGTCACCCCCTGCACTACATGGTCATCATGAATCCCTGGCTTTGTGGACTGCTGGTTCTGGTGTCCTGGATCACCAGTGCCTTGCATTCCTTGATGGAAACCTTAATGGTGTTATGGCTGTCCTTCTGTACAGAGGTGGAAATCCCCCACTTTTTCTGTGAAATTAATCAAGTGGTTCAACTAGCCTGTTCCGACACCTTTTTTAATGACATAGTGATGTATTTTGCAGTTGTCCTGCTGGCTGGTGCTCCCCTTGCTGGGATCCTTTATTCTTACTCTAAGATAGTCTCCTCGATACATGGAATCTCATCAGCTCAGGGCAAGTATAAAGTATTTTCCACCTGTGTGTCTCACCTCTCAGTTGTCTCCTTATTTTATTGTACGAGCCTAGGAGTGTACCTGAGCTCTGCTGCTACCCAGAGCTCCCACACAAGTGCAGTGGCCTCAGTGGTGTATGCTGTGGTCACACCCATGCTGAACCCCTTCATCTACAGCCTGAGGAACAGAGACATAAAGAGGGCTCTGAAAAGGTTCATTGGGGTTCCAGTGATATAAAGGTCATTCATCCTGGAGCTGAAGGAATGCCCATGATTGCAGGTCTTGCAGCCTGAGAGCCAGTAACGGCTATTCTTAGATCAGGCTGTGGAAGTACAACCTGCCCCTTCTATATATTCCCTGGAATTTCCATTTGTTTGAATTCAACTTCTTCATACAGTTAAATAATGCATTATATTAAGCTTCTGCTCTGATATACAAACAGGCTCCCCCTTGTCCAATTTCATACATTCCTAATGTTTTCCCCAAACATGGATCACAAATGCCTGAATTTTTTGTATCTTATATGGGGCAAGTTGGATTTCTTAGTAATAATTTCATTTCAAATGATTTATGTCGTGCCATGTAAATTCTCTCCAGATTCCCCAAAAAGACTAAGCATGGCCTATATTCTTCATATGGAAGAAACTACACTTGGCCCTAAGCCCTTCACATAAATGTATTATAAATGAAAATACAAAACCCTAGTTTTCATCTTGAGTCTGTTGGTCTTTTTAAATCACTATCCTCACTCCTCCCCCTGAGAATGTGGACTCCAACACTGTTCTGGTTATGTCTCAGGCTCCTGACAGGGATGCTCAGGCTAGGAAAGCCCGGGCAACCCCTGCGCCCTGTGCTTGTGGACATTCCCACAGATGCTTCCCTGACCAGAGCCTCTGCTGTGGCTGCACCAGCCGTTGGGTTCTTACTGTGACTGCAAGACAGGCCTCAGCAGCACCCATCAGAGACTCTAACAAAACCAGGTTTATTCCTCTCAGGTCCCGGAGGGCACTTAGAATGCCAAAGGCCATTTGGGGAGGTCTCAGAAGGGAGAAAGCATTGAGAGGGACAGAGAGAAGCACTGGTGAGGGATCAGCCTTTATTGGGGTCCATGGCCAGAGTGTTTAGGAATTTGTGAGTTCACCCTTTATAGGACAGTTTTATATGTGTGGAAATTGGGTGCTGAAAGGAAAGCCGGTCACTCACGTGTCAGTGTGTAGTTACCCAGAGCTTGTCTGAAGAGGTATTTCATGGCTGAGACAGCCCGAGGGCTGGATCTGGTAATTGTGTCTGAACTGACAATGTGTTTCCTGGACTTGATGGTTTTTGAGATGCATGCCTCAGGGTCAATAGCTTCATATCAGGCTCTTACATTGCAATCAAAAAGCTTAGTTCAGATGCTTACTCCATAAATATGCTCCTGTATTTCCTAACTGGGTCCTGATTTTATTCTGCGATTCCGCTCATGTCCAGAGCGCCCACCGTAGCCACTGCAGACACATCTCTCTCCCAGTGGCGTCTACATGGAAAGACAAATTTGAATACACAGATCGACCTGATATGTTCTTAGTGTCAGGATGACCATAAATATGATGAAGCAAAATTTCAAGACAGTCATTTTGCTGCTACACAAGATACTCCTTTTTTCTGATTCTCCTTTTTTTACACCAGAGTTCACGCTGTGCATGTACTTGTGGAAGCATGGGATATTCGTATCCGCAACGGAGGGGGTTTATTCATTGAATAACTGTCTTGAATGTTTTACCACTGAATTATCTTCCTGTTTCTACTTGAAAATCTCCAAAGATATCTGCTAATATGACTCTCTATGGTTCCACAAAATAGCTCCTTTTTCCTGATATTTGCCACAAATTCTAAGGGGTGATGAATGAAGAGTATCAGCATCATCCATTCTCTGCCTCCTTCCTGCTCAGAAGTCTCTTCCACCTGTGTGATCAGAGGACACTTCACAGGAGAGCTGATGTCCTGATGGTCGTGTGGTTCAGAGTCACCAGTTCTTCTGCACAGATGCCCACATCCTTCAAACTCTCCCAGTGACATGGAAGGGAGGCCACATGTAGTCACTTGTTCATAAAGCCATCAGAAATAAATGTGAATAACAGAACTATCATGACCACTGTCCTCATTTGTCAGATCCTGTGCCACAAATAAAAACAGTACATGTTCTAACTGCCTCGTGTCTGCTCACTTGGATGATTGTGTCAGTCAGCTCTTGCTGTGTAACAGGCTGTCTTTGTCAAATGAGATATCATATTGATGTGGGGTGGCCGAACACAAGGGTCTAGAAATAATTCTTAAGACTTTCATATGGTGCAAAAAGATGCTTTTATTAGAGCATGGGGACAGGACCTGTGGGCAGAAAGAGATGCACCAGGATTGTGAGGAGTGACTGATTCTGTACTTTGAAGTTTGTTGGGGGCAAGGGGTAGAGATAATGTACATTTCTAAGGAATTTCTCTATGCTGACCGTGAGGTTTACAGGACCTTGGAGGGCAGACTGTTGTCAAGATAATCTGAATTTTAGTTTCTAATTAAGTATCAATCATAAGGCAGCCATGAGTTTCTGGAGGAGTGTCACACTTGGCACGTCTCAGGGATTCATCAGTGGCTGCAAGTTGTAAGGACATTGTCTTGTAGCTGTGTTTCTCTTGCATTAGTTCTCTTTATTAATAATACCTTTACAATGAAATGGCATTGTATTCTGGGAAGCATTTCTTTTTTTTTTTTTTTAAATTTTTTTTAATTTTATTTTATTATATTGTGTTAATCACCATACAGTACATCCCCA
>NW_023253671.1:137914-162883 GCF_002007445.2 Ailuropoda melanoleuca | reverse complement strand
GGTCTGTAATTCTCCTTTTTGAGGGGGTCTTTGCCTGGTTTGGGGATCAAGGTAATACTAGCCTCATAGGTTTGGATATATTCTGCCCCATCAGCTGGTACAGTGAATTCCTCATGGCATAACTATGAGTGTGGTCTGACTCTGAGGCCTTGAGGCAGTGACATAGGAAAAGGAGCTCGTGATCAAAAATAAGGTCACCCATTGTAATTTACATCTTTGTCTGTATTGCTGCATCCTTTTATTTCAGGTACATTCAAAAGTTCGTTCTTTTCAGTGCTATCCTCTCCAGCTTACTCAAGATTCCTATCAGCATGAAAGATGAGATCATAAATGCGTCTGTGTGTGTACATGTAAGTGAACTTATTTGAAAGAAAATGTATGCAAACACACACATACACAAGACACAACCATTACCTTCAAATGTTTTCTTTGAGGTAAACTAGTAAGTTTAACACACTTTATTCACTCCCTTCAATGTCTGCATGAAGTTATGGTTAGAACCCTGCATTACCTTCAGAAATAGAGAAAATGATGCTTAGGATGCTTAAATTTTAATAGTTACCTAACGAAGCAGCTAACTTTATGTACAGTCTTAAATCAAGTACAAATAGAAACTTGCAACATGTTTTCTTCACTTTTGTGTTGCTTCTTTAATTCACCACATTGTAGCCTTTACACATGCAGACTAATTACACACCAGTGATTGAATTCAGTGGAACAGATCTAATGGTGCGTGGCTACAGGTAGGATCTAGAGCACAGGTAGCTGACTCTCACTTAAGAGGGGTCAGAGGTACCACTTTTAATGGGGAAGAAAGCCACATGTGAAAAATGGATGTATGAACAATGGAATTATATTTAAATAATTCACATGACAAACCAATATTTTCTATGAATACAAGATTAACCTACATATGGAAAGTTAGTAATAAGAACCCATAAAGGCTGAGGACAGAAGAGCACAACAGTCACACACAACATCATGGTTGAGCCTTAGACATACCACGTAGAGATTCACACCTGTCTCCAGACCTGTCAGGAGCCTGGCAGAGATCAGAAATGCTCACGTGATGTGTTAAGCACTTGGTATTTTTTTTTAATAATAATATTTTTTTATTATATTATGTTAGTCACCATACAGTACATTCCTAGTTTTTGATGTAAAGTTCCACGATTCATTGCTTGCATATAACACACAGTGCACCATGCAATATGTGCCCACCTTAATACCCATCACCAATCTATCCCATTCCCCCGCCCACCTGAAGCCCTCAGTTTGTTGCCCAGAGTCCATAGTCTCTTATGGTTCATTCCCCATTCTGTTTACCCTCCCTTTCTTCTTTCCTTTCTTCTCCTACTGATCTTCCTATTTCTTATGTTCCATAAATGAGTGAAACCACGTGATAATTGTCTTTCTCAACATTTGCTGCAACATGGACGGGACTGGAGGAGATAATGCTAAGCGAAGTAAGTCAAACAGAGTGAGCACTTGGTCTTATATGCAACTAATGAATCTTTGAACATCTTATCAAAAATCAATGTTGTACTATATGTTGGCTAATTGAATTTAAATAAAAAAATGCTCACCAGCATATAATTCCATATGATCATAAAGGTATTATGATATCATATTTGACGATGACAGCCTGTTATACAGTGAGAGCTGACTGACACAATAATCCAAGTGAACAGACATAAGGCCATTAGAACGTGTGCTGCTTTTTATTTGTGGCATATCTGACATTAAGGAGAACAAACAGGATCATACGGTTATTCAAGTTTCTTCCCAATGACTTTATGAGCAAGTGATTTTATGTGGGCTCCCTTCCAGGTCATTCTGGGAATTTGAAGGACATGCATATTTGTGTAAAGGAACTGGTGATCCTGAATCACATGACAGGCAGGACATCCGGCTCTCATGTATGGTGTCCTTTGATAGCCCAGGTAGAAGAGATATCAGAGCAGGAAGGAGGCATGAAATGGATAATGCCGATATTGTTCATTTGCCATCCCATAGTATTTTTGAGAAGTATTAGGAAAAGGGAGTTATTTCATGTAACAATAAAAGAGTCATATTAGCAGGTAGCATTGGAGGTTTCAAGTAGAGACAGGAAGATGACTCGGTGATAAAACAGAAGACATGAAGCAATCCTTCACCTCAATGAATCTTCTATGCTTCAGTAAGTAGCATAAACTCTGAACAAGAACTCTTAAATCTTTATTTTTTTAATTCCAGTATAATTCCATCATGGTATTAGTTCCAGCTGTACAATACAGTGATTCAGCAATTCTATTAACTCAGTGCTCATTACAATAAATGTACTCTTAATCCCCATCACCTAATGCACCCATCCCCTGCCCACCTCCCCTCTGGCAACCACCACTTTGTTCTCCATATTGAAGAACTGGTTTTGTTGTCTGTATCTTTTTTCTTTATTTGCTTTGTTTCTTAAATTCCACATATGAGCGAAATCTTATGTTATTTGCCTTTCTCTGACTGACTTATTTCACTTAGCATTATACCCTCTAGGTCCATCCGTATTGTAAAAGGCTACATCAAAATAATATGTTTCACTACATCAAAAGCTGATGGTGTACTGTATGGTAACTAACATATCATAATAATAAAAAAATAAACTAATAAAACGCTTCCGCACAGCAAAAGAAACAGTCAACAAAACAAAAAGACAACCTACATAATGGGAGAGGATGTTTTCAAATGTTATATTCAATAAGGGGTTAATATCCAAAATACATAAAGACCTTATACAAGTTAACAGCAAAAATTAATAATAATTCCATTGAAAAATTGTCAGAAGACACGAAAAGACATTTCTCCAAAGAAGACATACAGCTGGCCAACAGACATGGGAGAAGATGTTCAATGTCACTCATCATCGGGAAATGCAATCCAAAATCATGAGATACCACCTCACAGCTGTCAGCATGGCTAAAATCAACAACACAGGAAACAACAGATGTTGGAGAGGATGTGGGGAAAGGGAAACTCTCTTGCACTATTGCTGGGAGTGCAAACTGGTGAAGCCACTCAGAAAACAGTCGGAGGTTTCTTAAAAAAGTAACAGTAGAACTACCCTGTGGTCCAGGGATCACAGTACCCAAAGTATGTACCCAAAGAGAATCCATTGTCGCATTTGTGGTCATCTCTGACACTACGAACATATCACCTCCATCTATTTACTCAAATTTGCCTTTCCTTGTAGACTCCACTGGACATGCATGTTTGCTAGTCAGTGCGTGCTCTAGGCTGTGGTAGGCTTTCTGGACACCTAGGTGAATCATAGAATAAAACAAGCAGGCTAGTTATAAAGCACAGTAGCATATTTGTAAAGGAAGTGTCTGGCATGAAGCTTTTATTTCTGAAGCATGAATTTCAAGGACAACCATGCTGAATAAACTGATTGTTCGGTGTGTGACACTACTACCAGTTCAGCAGCGAGGCTGACCCAGCCATGATGTATCTCTACAGAAAGATCTGGGTGACTTCGATACTGAACCAGGAGTGACCCTACTTTCTCATTCCCTAACAGAATTTCATCTTATGTTTTAAACTGATCAATAAAGAGTGAACCTATGATCCCATAGCCACTCTGCCCATGGACCTCAATAAAGGCTGGGCCCCAGTTCTGGGCTTTCTCTCTCTTTCTCTGAATCTCTGACTCTCTGCACTTTCTGCCTCTGTCCTCCAGGACCTGTGAGGAATAAACCTGGTTTTGTTAGAGTCTCTGATGGGTGCTGCTGAGGCCTGTCTTGCAGTCATAGTGAGAACCCAAGAGCTGGTGCAGCCACAGCAGAGGCTCTGGTCAGGGAAGCATCTGTGGGAATGTCCACAAGCACAGGGGTGCAGGGGTTGCCCGGGCTTTCCTAGCCTGAGCATCCCTGTCAGGAGCCTGAGATGTAAACAGAACAAGGTTAGAATCCACATTTTCAGGAAGAGGAGTGAAGGTAGAGATACAAAAACACTGACAGATTCAAGGTGAAAACTGTGATTTTGTATTGTCCTCTACAATAAGGTCACATGAAGGGCTTAGCAATGTAGTGTTTTTCCATGTGAAAAATACACCTCATGAGTGTTGTTTTGGGAAATCTAGGGAAAATTTCCTTGGCATGGTATAAGTCATGTGAAATGAAATTACAAACTGAGGGCTTCAGAGGGGAGGGGGTGGGGGACTGGAATAAGCTGGTGATGGGTATTAAGGAGGGCATATATTGCATGGTGCATTGGGTGTTATACACAAGTAATGAATCATGGAACTTTACATCAAAAACTAGGGATGTACTGTACTACTACTGTGTACTAACATAATATAATAATATAAGAAGTACTGTGACTAACATAATATAATAAAGAAAATTATTATATAAAAAAAGGAAAAAAAAGAAATTATTTTTAAGAAATCCAACATGTCCCATGTAAGATATAGAAATTTCCAGGCATTTGTGATCCAAGTTTGGGGAAAACATTGGAACACATGGAAACAGACAAAGTAGAATACTGTTTGTATATCGGACAGAACAGAAGATTAACAAGTGAGTTACTTAAATGTGTGGAGAAATTGAATTCAAACAAATGGAAATTCTAGGAAATAAATATGAGGTGCAGATTCCACTTCCCTAGTCTGATCGAAAGAATAGCAATTCCTGGCTCTGAGGCTGTGAGCCCTGCAATCATTGGCACTTCCTCAGCCCCAGGACAAATGGCTCTTATATCACTGGAACCCCAAGGATTCTTTTCAGAGCTCTCTTTATGTCTCTGTTCCTCAGGCTGTAGATGAAGGGGTTCAGCATGGGCGTGACCACCGTGTACATCACCGAGGCCACTGCATTTGCGTGGGAGCTCTGGGTAGCAGCAGAGCTAAGGTACACTCCTAGGCCCGTACAATAAAATAAGGAGACAACTGAGAGGTGAGATGCACAGGTGGAAAATGCTTTATACTTGCCCTGAGCTGATGAGATCCTACGTATGGAGGAAACTATCTTAGAATAAGAGTAAATGACCCCAATGAGGGGACCAGCACCCAGCAGCAGAGCTGAAAAATACATCACTATGTCATTAAGAAAGGTGTCGGAACAGGAAAGTTGGACCACCTGTTTCATATCACAGAAAAAGTTGGAGATTTCCACCTCTCTGCAGAAGGACAGCCGCCACACCATTAAACTTTGTAATAAAGAATTCAGGGCACCCATCACCCAGACCACCAGAACCAGCAGTGCACAGAGCCAGGGGTTCACGATGACCGTGTAGTGCAGGGGGTGACAGATGGCCACAAAGCGGTCATAGGCCATCACAGTCAGGAGAAAGTCATCCCAGCCTGCAAAGAGTAGGTAAAAGTACATCTGTGTGATGCAGCCAACGTAGGTTATGACTTTGCTCTGAGTCTGGATGTTCCACAGCATCTTGGGGACGGTGGTCGATGTGAAACAGATGTCAGCAAAGGACAGGTTGGTCAGAAACAAGTACATGGGGGTGTGGAGGTGGGAGTCAGAGCTGACGGCCAGGATGATGAGCAGGTTTCCAAACACAGTGATCAGGTACATGGAGAGGAAAAGCCCAAATAGGAGGGGCTGCAGTTCTGGGTCCTCTGATAGTCCCAGCAGAAGAAACTCTGAAATTTGTGAATCATTTCCTCGTTCCATGTGGTGCAGGTGACTACCAGGGAACAAAAAACTAATGTGGCTATATTTTTCAACAATGACCACTACAAATATCGTTGACATTCTACAGTCTTCATTTTTGTGATCACAAATTCAATATCCCTAGTTTTGTATGGAACTTGTCCCCTTTCCAGACCCCCGTGCCAGCTCTGAATAAAATATGCATCCCACACTTGGTCTTTTCCTCAAGTACTCATGTATTCCATACTTTCTGAGAAAGTGACAAATTCTGTCACATGTTTGAGGAATAAACTTGAGTAACAACTAACCTCCAGGCAAAGAGTACAGGTGTCAGGAAACAAGTGTCTGCACATTCAGTGATGGAGAAGATAAGCAAATAAAAGGTCGGATAGAATATCAGAAGGTGACAGGTGCTCTGAAGAAATACAAAATGGGATAAAAGGGAAGCGTGGATGAGGTGTTATTTTTTACGGGGTGCTGGGGTAGGCTACACACATTTACACAGAGGCCTCAGGAGGAGACAGCAGGAGACCCAAGGTTACCCAGGGAAGCGTGTGCCCATCAGAGAGAATAACGCTGCAAAGGCTCTCAGAACAGACTTGCATTTTTCAAAATTAATTTTTAAAACTTGAGTGTGGTTGACACAGAATGTTACATTAGTTTTGGGTGTACAACACAGTGACTCAACAGTTTAAACATTACGCCATGCTCACATGTGTGGAGCTGCCATCTGTCACCACACAATGCTCTGACGATACCACTGAGTATATTCCCCACGCTGTGCCTTTTATTCCCATGACCCATTCATTCCTTAATTGGAAGCCTGTATCTCCCACTCCCCTTCACCATTCTGCCTTTCCTTTGTTCATTTATTGGTTTAAAAATCACTACCAGGCTATTCTCACCTCCAGCCACAATAATTAGGCAAACAGGGATACAGGGCAAGCTGCCGATATCAGATTGTCTTTCCCCTAAAAATGTCAAACCTCATCCAAATTCCAGGAGTTAAGTCTCACATGAGCATGTAATCATGGGTCTCCCTTTTAAGAGGGTCATTTTGTGTCCAATATTAAATGAAACAAAAAAAGTTAGTTCCAAAATCTTTGAGGAAGAAAAGTGGGGAGAAAGATCTAATAAGCTCCGGGGGCCCCCAGAGATGGTGAGAAGGAGCAAACGTCCTTGGTTCCGGCAACACTCCAACCCCAGTTACAGTGTCTTGATGCCCAGAATAATAGAGAAGCAAAAGACAATTTATCCAAAAGAAAATGTAGAGAGGATTTTACTTTACCAAGTCATCTGACCCTCTGAACATCCCACCGGAATAACAAGTAAAGGGAAGACACCCACAATTCACTAAAGGAAATGCACAGAGAGCAACAAAAGTGGGGGATTTTAAAAGATTATTTGCTAAGAATAAAGAAACAAAAAAAAAAGACTCTGGATTCTGGGAAACAAACTGAGGGTTTCAGAGGGGAGGGGGGCGAGGGAATGGTCTAGCCTGGTGATGGGTACTAAGGAGGACAAGTATGGCATGGAGCACTGGGTGTCGTGCACAAATGATGAATCACGGAACACTGCATTGACAACAAATGAGGTACTGCACCGTGACTAACATAATAAAAAATACAGAAAGAAAAAAAATATTTTTATTTTTTATTTTTTATATACAATGGAATATTACTCAGCTATCAGAAAGAACAAGTTCTCAACATTTGCTGCAACATGGACGGCACTGGAGGAGATAATGCTAAGTGAAATAAGTCAAGCAGAGAAGGACAATTATCACATGGTTTCTCTCATCTATGGAACATAAGAACTAGGATGATCGGTAGGAGAAGAAATGGATAAAGAAAGGGGGGGTAATCAGAAGGGGCAATGAACCACGAGAGACTATGGACTCTGGGAAACAAACTGAGGGTGTCAGAGGGGAGGGGGGTGGGGAATGGGATAGACCGGTGATGGGTAGTAAGGAGGGCACGTATTGGATGGAACACTGGGTGTTATACGCAAGCAATGAATCATGGAACACTACGTCAAAAACCAGGGATGTACTGTATGGTGACTAACATAATTTAATAAAAATATTATTATAAAAAAAGAGATATTAAAAGAATTTAAAAAGATATTATTTATTCATTTGAGACAGAGAGATACAGAGAGAGAGAGAGAGCATGAGCGGCTGAGAGGCAAAAGCAGACCCCCTGCTGAGCCTGGAGCCTGGTGTGGAGCTTGATCCCAGGACCCCAGGATCATGACCTGAACTGAAGGCAGACACTTAACCCAGTGAGCCACCCAGGCGTCCCTGTGAGAATAGTTGTAAAAGAAGGGCATTTCCTGCTGATGAGGGAAAAGCAGTGTGAATGAAGAGCCCATTAGAACGGCCAGGTTGCAGAGAGAATAGGCAGCCAGTGTGGGTGCTGGGGTTCCTCCAGATTCAGGGACCGCACACTGACTGTACTTTTATTTCCCCAATTGCCTTATTACAGTACCCACATCAGGCCCTCGGTCTGCTTTTTACTCCGTATTTATTCCTATGTGTTTGGCCACCCTTGTTCTCCTATGGCCCGGTAACAGACGAGGCTGGCCCTTCTCTCAGGTTCCTCTGTCTCATCTTTTCTCTGTAATTCCTGGGCTTTGGGTTTTGATCTCTTTAAAACAAAAACAAAAACATTTATGTATTTCAGAGAGAGAGAGAGAGAGCACGGGAGAATGGAGAGGAGGGGCAGAGGGAGAAGGGGAGAGATTCTCAAGCAGACATTGCACTGAGCGCAGAGCCTGGCACAGGGCTCAGGTCACAACCCCGAGATCATGACCTGAGACGAAACCAAGAGCCCGGCGCTTAACCGACTGACACACCCAGGCGACCCTCAGTCTCTCTTTTTTTTTTATTTTATTATATTATGTTAATCACCATACAGTACATCCCCAGATTCCGATGTAAAGTTTGGATGCTTCATTAGTTGCGTATAACACCCAGTGCACCATGCAATACGTGCCCTCCTTACTACCCATCACCAGTCTATCCCATTCCCCCACCCCCTCCCCTCTGAAGTCTTCAGTTTGTTTCTCATAGTCCATAGTCTCTCATGTTTCATTCCCCCTTCTGATTACCCCCCTTTTCTTTATCCCTTTCTTCCCCTACCGATCATCCTAGTTCTTATGTTCCATAGATGAGAGAAATCATATGATAATTGTCTTTCTCTGCTTGACTTATTTCACTTAGCATTATCTCCCCCAGTGCCGTCCATGTTGCAGCAAATGTTGAGAATTCGTTCTTTCCTCAGTCTCTTTCTTGATAAACACTATGGGCGCACTCTATTCCTGTTTCTGATTTTGTCCGACATGTGTAGACATCCCTACAATATACTCTATAAAATCTGACACATGCCACAAAAACCTATTTCTTTGCTTTTTTCATATGAATATCGCTGATGACATCAGTCACATTCACATTTATGTCACCCACTCTGCTTTCTTCATTTAACAAAGATCCAAGCAAGCAGGGACCTCACCTCCTGCGTTCACTTTTGCAGTTTCATAATAGTGTGCATTTAGATAGAAACACATCTTTAGAAGATAGAATTTATAAAATAAAAAGAATAGCAGGGAAAAGAAAACTGGGATAAACACAGTGGATTCAAAACAACCTTATTAATCAAAACTGAATATAAAAAGACTATCTTTTGCAAGAAAATATATAAAACAACAATAATTTCATCACATTAACACAGGCATCTAAATAAAAATGGAATGGGCAAAAATATATAGGAAAATATAATTTATAATTATTATTGATTCTAAAAATATTCAGAAAGCAGTGTCTAAAATTATAATGTCATCCTCCATAAACGTAAGTGGAGTCAAACCTGCTTGTGAAAAAGATATAAGTTGAATGCCAAAGAATGTGTTGCACAGCATGGCAGAAGAGGAGTCTGGTTTAGAAAATAGATCTAATCACAAAAGGCAAAAGGCAGCAGTAAGCAGCAGGCACAGATGTGAAGTTAGACAGCAATGCATACAAAAGGCAGTTTATTAAGACTCACATAAAAAGCAATGGGCGGGGGACAAAATATGACTGATAGATTTGACCCTTCAAATTTATAAACCTTCACACTGGCTAGCCAATACATCTGTACATACACACAAGAATTACACAGCAAAGAGCAAACTTGGCTTAAATATTTGTAATTCTTTGGTTGAAAGAGTGCAATCAAAAACAAGGAAGAAAATGATTCGGCAAGAACAACACACAAACTAAAACAAGAATAAGACCGCTCAGAGCCCAGTATACAAGGAAAGAACTTGCACAGACGATTTGGGATGGAGAAAGTAAATGGCTAATAAACCCCAAAATATATTCTGCCTCCAGGTAATGAAATAAGTGCAAACTAAAGCCCTTTAGCATATTCCTGAATGTGCTGTAAGTAAACTTCTGGAGTGAAAACCTATGTGAGAGAGGATTCTGTGAGATGTGTGTCTCAAGAACAGTGGTTGCAAGGTAGTGGCTCCCTCCACTGGTCAGGGTCTGTCTCATGAATTTAGAATATGGTTGAATAGACCACATCCTAAATATTTTTATTTTTATTTTTTTAAAGATTTATTCACTTATTTGGGAAAGAGAGTGTGAGCAAGGAGAGGTGTAGAGGGAAAGGCAAAAAAAGAATCTCAAACAGACACAGACCCCCCCTCCCCCACTGAGCAGAGACCTGGCACAGGACTTGATCCTGGAACCTGAGATCATGACCTGAGCCAAAACCAAGAGCCAGAAGCTTACTGACTGAGCCACCCAGGCACCCAGTAAACTCTTTTGTAAATGCCCTCACTGTTCCACACCTGCCTCCATCCCTAATAGTCTGTGTTCATATCCCCCCTTACTGCAAATCTCCTGGGAGCTGTTCACATTTTCCTAAAGAGAGTGCCTCCCTTTCCTTCTTTAGTCTCATCCAACTGGACTTTTATTCCCACCACTTAGTGATCTACAGTAATCCTTGTATTGCCAAGTTCACAGACATTTCTTTTTTCAACATATTAAATAAATTGACTGTAAATGAATGAGTTCACCAGGCCAACAGACACAATGATCACTTGGCTCCAGGCTAGGCTGGATGGGTGGTCAGGTGACCTCAGGTAAAAGCTTTCAGCTTCCATTTTCTCTGATCCTTTCCTGAAATACCTGCTGAGCTCTGAGACTCACCTGGATGGGGTCTGTAGGAGGAAGGACTCTATGTGGAGGTCTGAAATCCCCCCTGGATGGTTGATGATGGAGACTGAAGCTCTGTCCCCAGACAGGACAGCAGGAAGGAGTGAAGCATGGGTCCCGCTGCAGACCTTGGAATCCAAATGTAAAAACCATGTCTCCAGCAGCTCAAGGTTGAACATGCCCAGCGGCTGTAGCAGATGAGATATTTACAGCTGCCTATGTTTGCTGTATCTGTTCCCTATACCTGCTCATTAGACACTTACCATTATTACTCCTTGAGCACATCTCCCCATGGGAACTTATCTGGACAGAACAGAGTTTTTTCCTGTAGATTCTATGTTCCCAAGAGACCAGGTTAGAATTCAGGTGCATCCAATGTTTATTAGTCCTCCGTGAACTTGCCGGATTTCTAGAGCTCTAACATTGAAAGTTTCCACAGACCTGAGTGAATGTTTTTTCCAAATCGAAGACTGAGGAACCTGTCTTGACTACATCCCTTGGATCTCCAAAATATTGACTTACGCTGGGAGCACAACTCCTGATAGCTCTAGAAAATTGCTCTTCCTTCTCCAACAAGCAAGAGTGTGTTCTTTTGCTACAAATCCATGGGCACAACAATCCTTGGAGTCATAATTCTTTTGAGAAATCAATTAGGAGTTTAATGTGGTTTTTAAAATGATTTATTTATTTATTTTAAATCGATTAGCCAAGTTATAGTACATCATTAGTTTTTGATATAATGTTCAATGATTCGTTAGCTGAGTATAACACCTATCATATTATGCGCCCTCTTTAATGCCCATCCCCCAGTTACGCCATCCCCTCACCCCCTCCCTTTCTGTAACCCTCTATTTCCCAGAGTCAAGAGTCTCATATGGTTTGTCTCCCTTTCTGATTTCTTTCCATTCAGAGGAGTTTAGAGTATTTAATACAGGTTAAAATGTGACATTTAGTCCTTGACTTATAAACATTTGCTGATTATGAGATATATTTAGACCTTTTAATGCACCATGGGCTGAGCTTAGAATCTCATATGGATTGTCTCATTTATTTTGTGCCAAAGCCATTCTATGAGGACCATAAAATGATGAGCCTCATTCCACGTCTGTAGAAATGTGGCTTGGTTCAATGATCGACCCAGAATTATGAACTGGGTCATTATGAACTGATGTGCTTTGACTGGAATGCAACAAGATAGGCCAGTGGTCCTCAACCAGGGATGAGTTTGCCTCCAGAGGACACTTGAAAATATCTGGAGAAAATTTTCACTGTAGCAGTGTGGTAAGTGCTATTACTAAGTTGGCATGTCAAGGGTGGCCCAGGGAGTCTGCACCTGTAACCAGCTCCCAGTCGTTGATGTCACCTGTCTTGGTCTCTAGGCACTTTTGCATGTTGCATGTTAAGGCTGTGGTCCAGTGTCAGAGTCAGGTCTGTTCTTCTCCCAGAACCCCCCACCCATCTCAGATCTGACCTTAGGAGGTCAAAAAAGTTTACAGGTGTCTTTTTTTTTTTCCTTCAAGAAAAACCTGAACCTGCCAAGCCTTTGTCCCCTAATCTGTAAACTAGAGAAATCCCATCTAAGGATTCGGTCTGGGAACTTAGCAAAACTTTAGAGCTCACGGGAGATTCCGTGGCACAGAGCAGGTGCTCCATCCATGGGAACTACTGTGACCATCTAAGTTCCACATTGCCTAAGCTCATGATCACAATAAAAAAGGTCTTTTGGGACAGGAAGTGAGTCCAGGATTCCTCTGCCTCTGGGACAGTGTTCTGGGTGTTTGGGGAAGGAAGTGGGTGTCACTGGCAGCATCCTGCACAACTGGGGAAGCCAGGCACTCACACACTCACGTTCATCCCTGGGAGAAGTCCCTGGCCGAGCAGATCTCCCGTGGCACTGAGTGCTGCCTTGTGATAGAGGGTATGTGGGTAAAGTGTAATTTATTCCCCTGACTCTCTTCAGTGTGGTCAGTGTTGATTGCATTTTGCTCCAGTTGTGGGCTTCAGTTTCTTTGTCAGACCCCTGGACTTCCATGAAGGTGCCTTCAACCATGAGTTATTGTCAAAGTGGTGCTCTTTGGGAAAAGATGTGAGTAAACTCCTATTTCTCTGTTTTGAGGGTATATATATATATATTATATATACTAGGAATATATATTATGTATATTAATAGGGATATATTATATACATATATTAGGAATATATATATTAGGTATATATATATAAATGATTATATATATAAAGATATATATAGATTATATATACATAATGTATATTAGTAGGAATATTATATATATATATATATATATGGAAAATACATGTTTTCCTAGAAGGTCCACTAACAGATTTCAGCTCCATGTTTTTGGGCAAATCTGTGTCACATTATATGTTAGGCAGAATGATGACCTTCCAAAAATGTCTGCATCCCAATCCTTGGAAACTGTGAAAATAAACAGATTATAAGAGAAGAGGAATTACAGTTATTGAAGGCATTAGGATTGTTAATCACCCAACCTTAAATAGAGTTTATCTGGGATTATTTGGATAAAGTCATTGTAATCACAAGGGTCCGTGAATGGAAAAAGGAGGCAGCAACAAGAGTCTGAGAGATGAGACATGAGAAGGACTCAATCAGCCACTGCAGCCATTGAAGATGGAGGGCAGGACCATGGGACAGGGATGCGGGCAGTCTCTAGAAGCTGGAGAAGGCAAGAAAGTGGCTTACCCTTTACAGTCTCCAGAAAGGAATGCAGCCCTGCAGACAAATTGACTTTTATTCCAGGGAGACCCATTTTGACCTTCTGAATTGTAAGGTAATTTCTTTGTGTTCTTTTTAAACCACTTAGTCTGTGGTCACTGGTTACTATAGCAACAGGAAGCCAAGACACATGATCACCCCTACACTGAGGCTTTAATCGGAGTATATGGCCACCCCTCTCAAATCAGTGTCCTGCCACTAGGAAAACAGAGAATCCATTCTGGAAAGGCAGCCTAGCCTCTGTTCATGATTAAAATGTGTAATAATCTTCCGTTTATCAAAATATTGTGAAAATGGCTTCTGCCTAAATTGGTGTCAAGACAGTACAATAAGAAAACACATATTCTATAAGAGAAAAAGCTGTTAGGTTATAAAAGTGGAATCAAAACCAACGAGGAAAGGAAGGTTTTGGAAATAAATGGTGCATGGACAATTTGTTATGAGTCAGAAGCAAAATAACATTAAATTTCTACCTTAATGCCTACCACTTGTTGCCACAAAGTGAGTGAACTTGTAGGAAAATGAAATGTCTAAAATGAACTTGTAGGAAAAATATAAAACAGCACGGATTTCTAGAAAACAGATTAGCTCAATTCTCTGAACATAAACCAGATGGAAGTAAAAGAACTGNCCTGTCTTGGTCTCTAGGCACTTTTGCATGTTGCATGTTAAGGCTGTGGTCCAGTGTCAGAGTCAGGTCTGTTCTTCTCCCAGAACCCCCCACCCATCTCAGATCTGACCTTAGGAGGTCAAAAAAGTTTACAGGTGTCTTTTTTTTTTTCCTTCAAGAAAAACCTGAACCTGCCAAGCCTTTGTCCCCTAATCTGTAAACTAGAGAAATCCCATCTAAGGATTCGGTCTGGGAACTTAGCAAAACTTTAGAGCTCACGGGAGATTCCGTGGCACAGAGCAGGTGCTCCATCCATGGGAACTACTGTGACCATCTAAGTTCCACATTGCCTAAGCTCATGATCACAATAAAAAAGGTCTTTTGGGACAGGAAGTGAGTCCAGGATTCCTCTGCCTCTGGGACAGTGTTCTGGGTGTTTGGGGAAGGAAGTGGGTGTCACTGGCAGCATCCTGCACAACTGGGGAAGCCAGGCACTCACACACTCACGTTCATCCCTGGGAGAAGTCCCTGGCCGAGCAGATCTCCCGTGGCACTGAGTGCTGCCTTGTGATAGAGGGTATGTGGGTAAAGTGTAATTTATTCCCCTGACTCTCTTCAGTGTGGTCAGTGTTGATTGCATTTTGCTCCAGTTGTGGGCTTCAGTTTCTTTGTCAGACCCCTGGACTTCCATGAAGGTGCCTTCAACCATGAGTTATTGTCAAAGTGGTGCTCTTTGGGAAAAGATGTGAGTAAACTCCTATTTCTCTGTTTTGAGGGTATATATATATATATTATATATACTAGGAATATATATTATGTATATTAATAGGGATATATTATATACATATATTAGGAATATATATATTAGGTATATATATATAAATGATTATATATATAAAGATATATATAGATTATATATACATAATGTATATTAGTAGGAATATTATATATATATATATATATGGAAAATACATGTTTTCCTAGAAGGTCCACTAACAGATTTCAGCTCCATGTTTTTGGGCAAATCTGTGTCACATTATATGTTAGGCAGAATGATGACCTTCCAAAAATGTCTGCATCCCAATCCTTGGAAACTGTGAAAATAAACAGATTATAAGAGAAGAGGAATTACAGTTATTGAAGGCATTAGGATTGTTAATCACCCAACCTTAAATAGAGTTTATCTGGGATTATTTGGATAAAGTCATTGTAATCACAAGGGTCCGTGAATGGAAAAAGGAGGCAGCAACAAGAGTCTGAGAGATGAGACATGAGAAGGACTCAATCAGCCACTGCAGCCATTGAAGATGGAGGGCAGGACCATGGGACAGGGATGCGGGCAGTCTCTAGAAGCTGGAGAAGGCAAGAAAGTGGCTTACCCTTTACAGTCTCCAGAAAGGAATGCAGCCCTGCAGACAAATTGACTTTTATTCCAGGGAGACCCATTTTGACCTTCTGAATTGTAAGGTAATTTCTTTGTGTTCTTTTTAAACCACTTAGTCTGTGGTCACTGGTTACTATAGCAACAGGAAGCCAAGACACATGATCACCCCTACACTGAGGCTTTAATCGGAGTATATGGCCACCCCTCTCAAATCAGTGTCCTGCCACTAGGAAAACAGAGAATCCATTCTGGAAAGGCAGCCTAGCCTCTGTTCATGATTAAAATGTGTAATAATCTTCCGTTTATCAAAATATTGTGAAAATGGCTTCTGCCTAAATTGGTGTCAAGACAGTACAATAAGAAAACACATATTCTATAAGAGAAAAAGCTGTTAGGTTATAAAAGTGGAATCAAAACCAACGAGGAAAGGAAGGTTTTGGAAATAAATGGTGCATGGACAATTTGTTATGAGTCAGAAGCAAAATAACATTAAATTTCTACCTTAATGCCTACCACTTGTTGCCACAAAGTGAGTGAACTTGTAGGAAAATGAAATGTCTAAAATGAACTTGTAGGAAAAATATAAAACAGCACGGATTTCTAGAAAACAGATTAGCTCAATTCTCTGAACATAAACCAGATGGAAGTAAAAGAACTGAGAACAATAACTGGTGGATTCCAGTGCATGAAAACCTATAGGTCCAACAATAAGGAATATTTAAAAATAAGTGTAAAGCTAGGGAAAATACCTAGAACATATTGGATATTGCAAAATGTCAAGTGTAGACATATAAAATGTTGTTTTAAACAAAAGTGAATAAAAGTACTTAAGATGAGAAATGATCTAAGGATGCAAATCAAAAATATAGGAAGGATACATGGGAATAAGTATATAAGCATGAAAATGTGCTAGTTTGTAACAATCAAATGAAGTGAAATTATCATATTAAGGAAACCATAATCTCAGTTTATTTCTTTTTTTTTCATTGTTATAAAATTTTATTTTATTTCTTTTAACAATAATTTTTTTATTATGTTATGTTAGTCACCATACAGTACAATCTTAGTCTTTGATGTAGTGCTCCATGATTCATTATTTGGGTTTGATTTATTTCTAAGGCTACAGCCCCTAGAGACAGAATATTTCTTAGCTGGGAGGCTAACTTCTAGAAGTGGGCATTTATGTGTTAGGGGTTGAATTGTTATCATAATAATATTTGGCTGGAGGCAACATAACCTGATGCCTGAGAGAGCATATGAATCAGGCAGCCCTGCACAGACCTCAGAAGGGGAGCCTTTTCACCACAGCCTGGACTTTGAGTCAATTGGTTACCATAAACTCTGCCTCCTCCTCCCTTGTAAATGGGCAATGATACTAATCACATGAGTGTTATTGGAAAACTTACATGAGAGAATGTGTATACATACTTACACAGTGCCAGCAGAGTGCTATCGTTACTTTTTGTTATCAAGATCCATATCGATAACCAAATTTCTTGGGGCGCCTATGTGGCCAGTCTGTTAAGCACCAAACCCTTGATCTCAGCTCAGGTCTTGATCTCAGGGTTGTGAATTCAAGTTCCACCTTGGGCTCCATGATGAATGTGGAGACAGCTAAACAAACAAACAAGAAAACCGCAAAATTTCTTTTCTAGCTCAAAAGCTTTGATTCAATCAATACATTTTTATTTTCTGGTTCTGACTATATTTAACCACCTGCTTGTCTACCTGTACTCAACAAACATTCATTGAGGATAAGGACCATCCTGAGAACTGTACGAGGCACTGCAGATTCAAAGATAAGTAAGAGACAGAACTGAAATTCAAGGAATTTGTATTGTGAAGGAGCAGAGAAATTTAGTAAAGTTGATGTGACTGGATGGAAAGTGAATCAGATCAGGTAAGAAGGGGGGGCAATTCTTTGAGTTGATTTTATTCATATGACACAAGAAAACATCTCCATAAATGAGTTTTTGGGAGATTTCCAAAATAGTCACATATCTCATCCTTCTGAAGATAGATGTTAACTGCATGAGAATTGACTTGTTTTTTTTTTAAGAAATCCAAACCATTACCGAAGATGACCGAGAAAATACCATCGTGTATTCACACCAAGTGAAAATTACTGGTTTTAAAGTGAAAAGGGGAACCCAAGACATAACCTGAAGAAAAATAGAGAAGGGAAGGAAGACCCAAGGAGACCACTGCTACAAACTGAGGGTTTTACAGGGGAGGGGGGTGGGGGGATGGGCTAGCCCGGTGATGGGTATTAAGGAGGGCGCGTATTGCATGGAGCACTGGGTATTATATGCAAACAATGAATCATGGAACATTACATCAAAAACTAATGAAGTACTGTATGGTGACTAACATAGCATAATAAAAAATTAAAAAAATAAAGGTCTGGATTAGATTTTTTAAAGATTTTATTTATTTATTTGAGAGAGAGAGAGAGGGAGTGAGAGAGAGAAGAAGAATCACCGCTGAGCAGAGAGCCCTGATGAGGGGTTTGATCCTAAATCCCTGAGATCATGACCCAAGCTGAAGGCAGATGCTTAACCGACTGAGCCACCTGGATGCCCCTGGATTAGATTTTTATTGTGGTTGTAACATATGACCAGGCTGCTGCCTTCAAACAAATACACTTATTTTCTGATAGTTCTGGAAGTCTGAAGTCTGAAGTAGGTCTCCCTGGGCTAAAATCACTGTCTGCAGGGAAGGGTTCATTCTGGAAGTCTGGGGAGAATAGGTTTTCTTGCCTATTCCAGCTTTAGAGCCACCTGTACTCCCTGACTCATGTACCCTCCATTTACCTTCAAAGTCAGCAACAGGGCATCTCAGAATCTCTCTGACTCCAAGGCTTCTGTCTCCCTCTTCCACATCTGGAGGACCGTTGTGATCTATTGAGCCCAGATAGATAATCAGAATAACTTTACCTTAGTGTCAGCTGACTAGTAATGTTAATACCGTTTGTAACTTTAATTTTCCCTTGTCATGACACAAGACAGATCCACAGATTCTGTAGATTAAGACGTGGAAATGTTTTGGGGACATTATTCTGCTACTAAAAGACTTTGTCAGAGGTATATTTGCTGTCAACTCATGGGCCCTCCCTTTGAAGAATCAAAGACAGAATTTATTTCAGACTCTACATGAGAATTGAGACTTTTCTATCAAGACCACGCATGAAGAGGACCACATGGCTTATTTATTGACATCTCCCCAAATCGATTAAACACAATGTAATCTTTCAACTAAATAAAATCAATATCAACTCAAGGTTAAGGTAAAGTACAAGGAGGTTATACCTTTGGAAGGCAGGCAAATTCATGAGACTGAAGAATACAAAACTGGATTCACTTGACTTCTAATCTGGTCTCTTGGGAACAGAGTTTCAGCAAGAAAATTTTCCTTTGTGTCCAGACCAGTGGCCCATGGGGAATGGAGTGCTCCAAGGTGGGAGTAACAATGGAAACAGCGCCTAGTGAGCAGACACATGGAGCTGTAAATATCTCCTCTGCTGCAGAACTTCAGCACGTGGATCCTTGGACTGGCCGGGACATGGTTGTTGGGTTCCTACGTCTGGCTGGGGGACCCATGCTCCACTGCTTCCTGCTGTCCTGCCTGGGAACAGAGCTTTGGTCTCCATCATCAGCCACCAAGGGAGAAATCGGCACCTCCACACGGAGACTTTCATCTTATGAAAGACTCACCAGGTGAGTCTGAGATTTCAGCAGGAATTTCAGGAACAGATCAGAAAGAATGGAAGCCGGTAACTTTTACCTGAGGTCACCTGAGAATAGACAGACTCATGTATAAGTAATTTATTTAATGTGTTCAGAAGAACAGTGTCCGTTGGACTCAGCAATGCAGGCATCATTGTTGACAATATGTGATGGGAATGGAAATGCAGTTGATGAGAGGGGATTCCATTGAAATTATAAAGTGGTTCCATTGAAATTAGAACATATGCAAGGAGTTTGCAGTTAACGGGAGTAGGAAGACAGAGTATTAGGATTGAAGCACTTGCAGGGATTTGTTTACAATGTGGTGGTTTTGAGCAAGTTCCCTATTTATAGAAAGACCCAGATCCATGCAGGTAGCTGTTCCCTTGCAAGGACAGTTCCTGAGACATACAATTCTCAGCATCTTCTCTCACACTGAGTATTCACATGAAAAATTGTATTTAACATGCAAATAGCGGTATGCTAACTAGCTTTACTTTGTAATACTTCATTACAAGGAGGTGTGAAAATGATGGAGAGATTTGTGAGGTAGAATAAAAACTCAGCCAAATCTTTTCACTGGTGATAATCACTCACTTAGCAACAGGAAGGAACTGGACTGTAAGCTTCTTACACATACTGAGGACCGCTGTCTGCCACCCTAGGAGGATGGGTGCTGCTATCCCTACTATTTGAGTGAGGATATTCACATTTGGAATGGATTGATTGTTTCTCCCAAGTTCAGACAGCATATATGTGGTAGATCTGACATTCAAAACCTGGTTTTCTGATTCCAAAAGTCTTGCCTTTAAAATCATTCAGAAAAGTATTTTATTATTTCATCTTTAAAATTCCCTTTCTATTGTTGTACATTGTATATTTTCTGTTGTAAATTACAATTTATTCCCTTTGCACATTTTTTTCTAAAGGGGTATTCAGTCCGTAAAATATCTTGACATCATAAAGATACCACTGCTTTATTGTTTAGATACATTGTTATTTTCATTCTTTGTTAATTATTCTGGGCATCAGGGGATGTGGACTGGGGCTGGAATGCTGCCAGAACCAGGGAAGCTCTCCGCTCATCAGTCTCTCAGGGAAAATCTGAGCTTATTACATCTCTTGTTTCTTTACATGCAGGACACAATTGGTGATGGGCTTTGGAACTGCTTTCTTATGTTTCTTTACATGCAGGACACAATTGGTGATGGGCATGATGGAGCACACGTGATGGGATGAGCACTGGGTGTTATATGCAGCTGATAATTTATTGAGCACTAGGTCTGAAACTAATGATGTATAGTAAGTTGGGTAATTGAATTTAAATTAAAAGAAGAAAAAAGAAATGCATAACACGTGATAATCATATTGAAATGGAGCCCATGTTTCCATGTCCAGTAGAGGCTTCCTAACTAGATTTTAAGTACTGTTTACACAGTCAGCAGGGTAAAGGTAATCTCATGTTGACGGCTTGCCTTCTACCATTTCTTTCAACAGTATTGTGGTAAAGGCAGGAAAAGCATGAGAGTAACAGAGTGGTGGGAGGGAGTATTGCACTGCCCTCATGTGCGAGCCAGTGATTGTGTGTGTGTGTCTGTGTGTGTGCGTGTGTGTGGTGGGGCATTAGCAGTCCTCAGGGCAATGGTACCCGAGTTCATATACTCCAATATGTGACTCTTAAATGCCAGATTGTTAAAAAATGGATGGAAATAAGGAAGGAATCCATCTCTATTCACAGAATACCTTTGAACAAAATTAATAAGATGCAAAGAACACCATGTGAAGGAAGGACTCCCTGTGTCTAGAAGTCCCATCAGTGGCAGGAAAGCCACCTCGGTCCTCAACATTCTCTGCCACCACCTCTCATCTCTCTCCTCTTGCTCATTCCCTCACCGCACTGACTGCATGTTGAGATCTGCAGATCTGCAGCAAGTGCCTTCTGCGGGGCCTTTGCTCTGCTTTCCCTGCAGGGCACCCACCTCCCCCAGATATCCTCCTGCCTTCTGCTCAGTCTTTTGTTGAAACTTCTGTTAAAATGTCACCTTCTTTGCAGGTCTTCCGGAACTCCTATTAAAACCTAGCATCCTCCACACACACTCCTTTTTATAACAACTTTTTCCCCCATCCTAGCACCTGTCACCATCTTATATGGAATATGATTTTTTAATTTTTTATATATATTCTTTCTCTATCTTTGTATTGTATGGAGTTTTCTTTTTTTTCTCCAAGTTTTTATTTAAATGCCAATGAGTTAACATACAGTGGCAGATAAGTTCCAGGTGGAGACTTTGGTGATTCGACACTTCCATACAATACCCAGTGCTCATCACAAGTGCCCTCCTTCATCCCCTCACCCACCTCCCTCCAGCAACCCTCAGTTTGTTCTCTACAGATAAGAGTCTGTTTCTGGTTTGCCTTCCTTTTTTTAGCCACTATGTTTGCTTGCTTTGTTTCCCTAAATTCCACACATGAGTGAAATCATATGGTGTTTTTCTTTCTCTGACGGACTTGTTTCACTTAGCATAATATACTATCTCTTCATCCATTGTAAATGGCAAGATTTCATTCTTTTTGATGGCCTAATATTCCACTATATACATATATATACATACACACACACACCCCACATCTTCTTTATCCATCCATCAGTCAGTGGACATTTGGGCTCTCTCCATAGTTTGGCTATTGTTGATAATTCTGCTATAATCACCAGGGTGCATTTACTCTTTCAAATTAGTATTTTTGTGTCCTTTGGGGAAATACCTAGTGGTGCAACCTACAGAATGGGGAAGATATTTGCAAATGACACATCTATAAGGGTCAGTATCCAAAATCTATAAAGAACTTATCAAACTCAACAACCAAAAAGCACATAATACAGTTAAGAAATGGACAGAAGACATGAGTAGATTATTTTACAAAACAGAAAAGCAGAGGGCTAATGGACGTACGAAAGATGCTCAACATCACTCAGCATCAGGGAAACTCACATCAAAGCTGCAATGAGATATCACGTCACACCCCTCGGAATGGCTAAAATGAACAACACATGAAACAGCAGTGTTGGCGAGGATGCAGAGAAAGGGGACCCTCTTACATTGTTGGTGGAAATGCAACCTGATGCCGCCATTCTGGAAAGCTGTATGGAGGTTCCTCAAAAAGTTAAATGGAACTGGCCTTTGATCCAGCAATTGCACTGCTAGGTATTTACTCAAAGAACAAAAAATACTAATTCAAAGGGACACATGCTCCCCAATGTTTATAGCGGCATTATCTACAGTAGCCAAACTATGGGAACAGCCCAAGTGTCCTTCCACTGAAATGGATAAGGAGTATGTGATATATTTTTTATAATAATGGAATAAGAGTCAGCCATAAAGCACGATTCTTGCCATTCGCACGATACAGATGGAGGTAAAGAGTATTATGTTAAGTGAAATAAGTTACTCAGAGAAAGATTAATACCATTTGATTTAACTCATATGAGGAATTTAAGAAACAAGAGAAGTAGCAAAGGGGAAAAAAGAGGGGGGTTAAACAAAGAGACAGACTCTTAACTACAGGGAACACACTGCTGGTTACCAGAGGAGATGGTGGGGGATGGGGAAATGGTTGACGGGGATCGAGGAGAACACCTGTGCTGAGCACTAGGTGTTGGATGGGTGTACTGAATCACTGTATATCGCACACTTGAAACGACTATTATACTTCATGTTAACTAACTGGAATTTAGGGTGCCTGGGTGGCTCAGATGGTTAAGCATCTGTCTTTGGCTAAGGTCATGATCCCAGAGTCCCAGGATCAAGTCCCAGGATCCAGTCTCATATCAGGCTCCCTGCTCAGTGGGGAGTCTGCTTCTCTCTCTGACTCTCCTCCATCTCATTCTCTCTTTCTTACCGTCTTTCTCAAAGACATAAATAAAATCTTTTAAAAAATTAACTGAAATTTAGATAGAAACCCAAATAATGAAAAAAAAGGTAAAAATAAATAAATGATGTCCATTTGTTGAAAATAACTATGTTATTTTTTTTTCTTCCTTGGTAGTCATGTCAACAGATGGTACCAGGTAATGACACAGAGGTTTCAGAGTTTGTTCTTCTGGGATTATCAGAGGAACCAGAAGTGTACCCCCTCATTTTTGGGCTTTTCCTCTCCATGTACTTGATCACTGTGTTTGGAAACCTGCTCCTCATCCTGGCCGTCAGCTCTGACTCCCACCTCCACACCCCCATGTACTTCTTCCTGGCCAACCTGTCCTTTGTAGACATCTGTTTGACCTCTACCACCGTCCCCAAGATGCTGTGGAACATCCAGGTTCAGGGAAAAACCATAACATATGCAGGCTGTATCAGCCAAATTTTTTTTTTCGATGTGTTTGGATTCCTGGAGGATTTACTCCTGACGGTGATGGCTTATGACCGCTTGGTGGCCATCTGTCACCCCCTGCACTACACAGTCATCATGAACCGCCAACTGTGTGGACTGCTGGTTCTGGTGTCCTGGATCATCAGTGTTCTGAATTCCTTATTACAGAGCTTAATGCTGTTGCGGCTGTCCTTCTGCACAGGCATGGAAATCCCCCACTTTTTCTGTGAACTCAATCAAGTAGTTGGGCATGCCTGTTCTGATGCCTTTGTTAATGACATGGTGATGTATTTTGGAATTGTGGTGCTGGGTTGTCCCCCCGTGGCTGGGGTCCTTTACTCTTACTCCAAGATAGTTTCCTCCATATGTGGAATTTCATCAGCTGAGGGCAAGTACAAAGCATTTTCCACCTGTGCATCTCACCTCTCCGTTGTCTCCTTATTTTATTGTACGGTGCTGGGAGTGTACCTTAGCTCTGCTGCTACCCAGAGCTCCCACGCAAGTGCAGTGGCCTCGGTGATGTACACGGTGGTCACGCCCATGCTGAACCCCTTCATCTACAGCCTGAGGAACAGAGACATAAAGAGATCTTTGAAAAGAATCATTGGGGTTCCAATGATGTATGTGCCAATGGTCCTGGGGCTGAAGAAGTGCCCATGATTGCAGGGCTCACAGCCTCAGAGTGAGGAACTGCCATTCTCCCATCAGGCCGTGGAAGTGGAATCTGCTCCTTCTATTTATTTCCTGGAATTTCCATTTGTTTGAATTCAACTTCTCTGTACGTTTAAGTAACTCACTTTATTAAGCTTCTGCTACGTTGACATACAGACAGTTTCCCTTTTATCTTTTTTTATAAAATTCCAATATTTTCTCCAACCTTGGTCACAAATATCTAGATATTTCTGTATGTTACATAGGGCAAGCTGGATTTCTTAAAAATAATTTCATTTCAAGTGACTTATACCATGCCAAGTAAATTTCCCCGATTTCCCAAAAAAATAATCATGAGTTGTATTTTTCATGTGGAAGAATCTACAATTGGCCACTAAGCCCTTCATATAACGTGTCTGTAGGTGAAAATACATAACCATAGTTTTACCTTCAGTCTGTCAGCCTTTTTACATATCTGTCCTCATTACTCTTCTGATAATGTGGATTCTAACAGTGTTCTCTTTAAATCTCAGGCTCCTGACAGGGATGCTCAGGCTAGGAAAGCCCGGGCACCCCTGTGCCCCTGTGCTTGTGGACATTCCCACAGATGCTTCCCTGACCAGAGCCTCTGCTGTGGCTGCAC